>NW_026089622.1:30789782-30976230 GCF_024586455.1 Bactrocera neohumeralis
CTTCATCGCCACATCAAATTCGCACACTGTTTGCGATTATAATATCGACATGTTTCCCCTCAAATCCGAATGATTTGTAGATGAAATATAGGGATGACATGTCTGAGGATGTGTTGCATCGCGTGCGTTGTGAAACTTTGAATCCTACATTGGAAATTACGGCAGAGATTTACAATGACACATTGATCATAATAGAAGATATGTGTTTGTTGATGGCAAATAAAGTATTGTCGTGTTTGGGCCCGACAGCACCCAATCGTGCTATGCAAGATGCATTAAACCATGAGTTGCAAAGAGAACTCCAGTACGATACTCAAGCTATGACCGAAGCAGTTCGCACAACTGTTCCGCAATTGAACGAAGAACAAAGGATTGCGTACGATCGTTTAACACAAGCTGTAAACAATGGATCTGGGGGGATTTACTTTCTTGATTCTCCTGGGGGTATTGGGAAAACGTTCCTAAATTCATTGCTATTAGCAAAGATCCGATCGCAAAATGAGGTAGCCCGAGCGTTGGCTTCATCTGGAATAGCAGCAACTTTATTAGAAGGCGGACGAACTGCACATTCAGCCTTAAAATTACCATTAAACATGCATATCAACGAAACGCCAGTTTGCAACATTGCCAAAAATAGCGCTATGGCGAAGACTCTCCAAGTATGCAAATTGATAATTTGGGACGAATGCACAATGCCCCACAAGAGGTCGCTGGAGGCACTAGATAGGACGTTAAAAGATTTACGTGATAACCAAAACATTTTTGGTGGAGCTATGATACTGTTGTCAGATTATTTTCGTCAGATTCTTCCAGTAATTCCTCGATCGACTGTTGCTGACGAAATAAACGCATGTCTAAAATCATCAAATTTGTGGCGGCACGTAAAGACACTACAATTAACTACTAACATGCGAGTGTTTTTGCAACAAGATCAAACTGTGACTGTGTTTTCGAAGCAGTTGCTGGATATTGGCAATGGTAAGGTCGCAGTTGACAGCTCGACCGGATTAATGACTTTTCCCACAGATTTCTGTCACTTCACAGAATCGAAAAAAGAGCTTATTCAGCGTGTTTTTCCGGACATTAAACAACAATATAATAACCACGATTGGCTAAGTGAACGAGCAATATTGGCAGCAAAAAACAAAGATGTCGATGATCTCAATGCTACCATTCACAATTTCCTTCCAGGAGAGTTGTTTACGTACAAATCAGTTGACACGGCCACAAACCAGGATGACGTAGTCAACTATCCTACAGAATTTTTAAATTCATTGGACTTGCTTGGACTACCACCATATGGAAATTAAAAGTAGGGTCAGTTGTCATCATGCTGCGTAATATTAATCAACCTCGACTTTGCAATGGAACGAGATTGGTTGTGAAGAAACTCATGAATAACATCATCGAAGCTAAAATAATCAAAGGAAAATACAAAGGAGAGGATGTCTTAATCCCACGAATACCTATGATTCCAACGGATTTGCCATTTGATTTTAAGAGGTTGCAATTTCCCGTGCGTCTGGCGTTTGCGATGACCATAAATAAACCGCAAGTCCAATCGTTGCAAGTTTGCGGAATAAACTTAGAGTTTCCCTGTTACGCACATGGACAATTATACGTTGCGTGTTCGCGTGTCGGAAAACCAACATCATTATTTATTTACGCACCGCAAAAAAAAACTAAAAATATTGTCTACCAGAAAGCACTATATTAATTAACTGTATATGATCATAACTGTGTTGTATTTAATTTAAGCAAAGATTTGTTTATCATGTTCACAGTCCAGAAACGAGCACATCCAAGAAAATTTTAAATTTTTGTATATGAAGTGTATAAATATAAATAAATGACTTAATATGTATATAATATGTGCATTTGGATCCTTAATGTCAACGTTTATTAGTAACTCTTTATTTCCATCAACTTGGCTCCATCTACTTGGGAACCACTTGGCTCGCCAGGACATGATAATATGGTGGAAGTACTAGGCGACTCGGACAAATCTGATTCGATCAGAACATTATCAATGTTGAGCTGCTGGCTGTCTTCAATAACATCAATATCTACCAGAACATTCTTGATGTTGGGCTTTTGGCTGTCTTCAATAACTTGAATTTCCTGTATGTCTTCGGCCGATAAATTTAATTCACAGAATGTCTCCTCAGATGATGAAGATGGCATTGTAGAAACGTGTTTTGGTTTAGATAGCAGCTTTTGCTTCAATATATTTTTTTGTACTTTTGCCCTGTTCACGCGTATTATTCGTTCTACATTCTTACCACACTTGGTACAAAATCTGAAGGTAACAGCGATTATGTTGTAGCATTCGTCGCATCTTAATAATAATTTAATACAATCTGGACAGTTATTTTTTTTCTGCCGTTCCATCCACTTTTTACAAAACGGACAATGCATTTTAAGGAGTTGAGAGATATATAGCTTCACTATAACTATATTATAGTTGTTTGAATTCTTTATTTTCTCGATGACAGATGTAGTTCTTCTTCTTTTCCTAACCATGGCCATCGTCAAAAAAAAAAAACGACTGATGTAGTTTGATAGTTATAGTGTAAATATTTGTCAGAATTCACTCAAAAAAAATTGTCTATGGTAAAATGTCACTTGAAATGTTAACGTCTCTTTGCTGTGCATCTATACTATCATTCTTTAATATTCCTAAAAATCTGAAAGCAGCAAATTTCAATAAAATTAAAAAAGTATTGTGTCGTGTGTTTGTGACTTACTAAATATGCCTCCAATAATTAGGCCGTGCGAAGTTCGCCGGGACAGCTAGTTTATAAATAATAGCATTCGACTCTGATTTCGAGTTAGTTTAGGAAAGATTTCAAACATATTGAAGACAATTTTTATAATTACTACAGTATATTGAAACTGACAACCCTGCGTTGTGAGAGAGCAATCAATTAACTCGTTTCTACGGGAAAAATTCAAATCGTGGGAAATTCTACGGTATCCTACGGTAAAGCGGGCGGTAGAAGCGGTGTTGGCTGCGGGCTGCGTGTTTACGTTGTTCGCTGTTTCTGCTACATTTGGAAGCATTCCTATTAAAGTTTTTAATAAGTTCCGAATTATAAGGAGAAACACTCAGTAATTAAGAGATTTCGTGTTTTATACTTATGATTTCCCTTATAGAAATAAAGCTAAATTAATTCGAAATAATAAAATAACTTGATTTCTTAGCTTACATTTCAAATCTGTGAGCGACTATCTTCTTGTTTTGTTTCGGATAGAAAAACCCATAAAATTGGTTTCCAAGACACCCAAAACCGATACAAATTCGGTTTCGAATATTAAACCAATTATATCTGAATTCATGACACCTACTACTTTTTTTGGTCGGTTTCAATTCTGATTCCGACAACTATCAGATTCCACAACACCCGTGAATGTTATGGTTCGACTGCCAAAGAAGTAAACAACGCTAAACGCCTTTTATGCCGCGTAGTACAACGCGAAGTGTATGTAGCAGAGTTCAAGTCTACTGTTACAACTCTCACCATATATAGACGAAGATGGTTTTCTTCGAGTACTGAGACGCATCGACGCTTCCAGCTGGCTTTCAATTAGCACACGACGCCCTATTATTCTATCGTCTGATAACGCCTTTATAAAACTATTAATGTTACATCACCATAGAGCCATGGCCACCAAAACATAGAAACTACTATTGGTGACATCCGCCGCAGTTATTGGGTGCCACGACTAAGAAGTTTGTTGTGCAACGTCATTACCAGTTGCAATGTATGCCGTTTGAATAAACCTACCGTCTAACAGACTTACTTCTTACGTTCGGCACTCTTGTGTTTAGTATTGAGTGAAGTGGACGTGTTATTTACGCTCTTGGATTATTCGCTGAATAATCCTAGCTTTTCATAGTGAAAACACTAGATTTTTGTGTTGGGACTTACCGGAATTCCGGACGATCCAAGTGGATACTAAACCTAAAGAAATAGATAAGTACTATTTAATTTAAACAAAATTTGTTTGCAAATAACTGCCCCTTTTCGCGGCCAATTTTAAATTATTTAGTAAAAACTTTTTATTTCCCCTAATAACAGCGAATCAAACGTGCGCTTATTTTTAATTTGCCGTTTTGCTTTGATCAATCAGCTGTTCTCCGTTTTCGCTTTTCCGCTTTTTTCTCCTTTTCGCCTTGCTTTTGGTTTAGGCATTGCCAACCATTTATAATACAAGTTAGGTTTTAGCAGCAGGGACTGAACGTACTCACTGACAGGTGTACCCAAACTATTTTTTCACTAAGGTATGGCCTCCGAGAATAGTATGGGGCGTACACCAGAGAATCATTTTCGGAGGAACTCTAAAATTTTGAGAACGCCCCAAACGGCGGAAATGCGGAATTCACCTATGCTGGATCAACATTTAGTGAAACTGCAGACCGGGCAAGCAAAGTGAAGAGAAATCACTAAATAATGAATCCTCCAACTATTTCAACAAGCTGGGCTGCAAAATAAAAGAGTTAGAAAATATGATGGCTGGTCAAAGGCACGTAAACCAGGCAATGCGCGATTTACTCAGTAGCATAATGTGCTTATATAGTAAAGCCGAGAAAGCGGTGGAAAAAACTATGGTTGAGAAAGCAACACAGTTTTCTCATATTTTCAAAGAGATTAATACCCAAAGTGGCTGCGAGAAGCACCGGGAGAGCTACCCGCCACAAAAAAGCCAAAAACGGCTATTGAAAAAATGCAACAAATGGCCACGAAAATAATAGATATTACGGGTCAACATAACGCATGTGCAAAATGGGTGGATGTTGTCAAAAAGAGAAAGCCGATTCAGAAGAAAATAAGAATGAAACCGGACGCCATCATTATAACCAAAAAGGTAGTTTCGTATGCTGATATTTTACGAAAGATAAAAAGTGACAGCGGTCTTGAAGAGTTGGGAGCAAACGTGACCTACATAAGAAAAACGATGAAAAGAGACCTACTGACTGAGCATCTTAGAGGGCGCGGTGGGTGAAATGGCGCTGATACAGCCAAAAACCCATAGCGTAACAATAGTGTGTAAGGATTTAGATACAATTACTACACCTGAAGAAATCTGTGAAGCGCTAAAAAAAGAGTATGAGATAAAAAACCAGGAGAAATCAAGCGTCAAAAGTATGAGAAAAACGCGTAGTAGCACACAGATAGCTCTAGTATGCCTACGTGCTCAGGATGCCAAAGCAATATGGTCCTGCAAAGGACAACCTTTCAAAACCAGCTCCAGAGAAGCTCATAACTTTTTCACATGGGCGAATATACAAGGGATATATTTTGTTAGTTGCTATGCTCGTCCCAGCGCAGCAATTACAGAATTTGAAGATTTCCTCTTAAGACTGTCTTTAGAAACCAGAGGCAAAACTCCAATTGTAATAGCGGGAGATTTTAATGCATAGTGGACTGCATAGAGCAGCAGATATACAAACCATCACGGGCGCCTAATTCAAACGAACATAACAATAATAAACAGTGGAACGCAAAACACGTACCAAAAAGGAAACAAAAGATCCATAATTGATATATGTTCGCATATGATTCACTCAGCACGCACATTAAGTGGACAGTGAAACGCTTCCCGAAAGCGAAGCTGGAAGCAACAGGAGTTCGATGCAGACCTTTTTGAGCTAGTGTGGAGTGCATCAAGAGCACCAGATGACGAAGCCGCTCATCTGGTATCTACTGTGCGAAAGGAACTGGTCGATGTATGCGATGTGACAATGCGTAGAACACATCACAACAAGCGGCGCCTGGTATATTGGTGAAATGAGGAAATTGCCACTCTGAAAAAGCTTCGTCACTCAGCTAGACGGCGTCTGCAGCGTAACCACAATGAAACGAACGAAAATCGACTTAGAGAAGAATTAAAAAGTCACAAGAAGCTCCTGAAGGCGGAAATTACCTGGAGCAAAAAATCATGTTTTGAGAAGCTCTGTAAAGAAGCAAACATTGACCCTTGGGGAACTGCTTACAAAATCTGTATGTCAAGATTTAAAAATAAGCAGCAACAACCGAAAGATGCATCTTTTATGGGAAAAGTCGTCGAAACATTATTCCCGAAACACGACCAGATTTCATATGCCAAGCGACAAAACGAAGCTGCAGAGTCACCCCCTTTAGTCACAGATGAAAAGCTCCTGGCCATAGCAAAGAAAATAAAAAAAAATAACAAAGCACCGATATTAGATGGCATACCTAATAGAGCCTTGAAGGAAGCTATAAGCTCAAAACCTCAACTGTTTGCTAAAATGTACAACGCAACAAAGGTAGGGGTATTCCCCGACTCGTGGAAAGTACAACGTTTGGTTCTGCCCCCAAAACTAAAGAAACCACCTGAAGAACATTCATCGTACCGACCTTTGATGTATGCTCAACACAATGGGTAAGGTGTAGGAAAGTATAATACGAAACCGCTTGGAGTTAGTAATCCAGGCTATATAAAAAAGAGATCCACTATTGACGCACTACGAGAAGTTAGTGGAAAAAGATGGAAAGGTGGCACGAAAAAGTACTGCGCGCTGATCACCCTGGATGTCAAGAATGCGTTCAACACGGCAAAATGAAAAGCCCTGGAAAAAATTCGCGCCCCAGAATATCTCATAAACATTATAACGAGTTATTTTAAAAATAGAAGGCTGATTTATGATAAGAACGAAAGAGCCAAGAGCTACTCTATCTCGAGTGGAATACCCCAAGGGTCAGTGTTAGGCCCGCTGTTATGGAACCTCATGTATGACGGGGTGCTAAGAAGGCAGCAACCAAAAGATGTGAAACTAATAGCATATGCGGACGATCTCATGGTGGTAGCAGTGGAAAAACAACTAGTCGACCTAAGAAGCAAATGCAATGAGTGCGTAAATGATCTGCGGCACTGGTTCTCTTCTGTGAGTCTGGGACTGGCGGAGCAAAAAACTGAAGTTTTACTTACAAACACCAGAAAGGTAGAGGAACAAATAAACTCACCATAGGGGAGTGCGAGATTACTTCGCAGAAGAAGCTGAATTATCTGGGGGTAATATTAGATTCTAAATTAAAATTCAAAGAACACCTGGAGTATTCCGCCAGTAAAGCAAACAAAATTAACAATGCCCTATCGAGAATGATGACCAATACAGGCTGTGTGCGTTCCAGCCGGCGATTCTTAATAGCGAAAGCAATGAGTTCCGTAATACTGTACGCAGCACCAGTATGGATACAGGCAAAAAAGCGTATGCTAAACAAATAATTGCAGTACATAGGCTTTCTGCAATTGGAGTAATAAGTGCTTTCCGGACTACATCAACTGACGCTGCTGAAGTATTAGCCAGCATGCCGCCCATTGACATCCAGGGAGATGAACTCGAGCGTTTATATCATCTATCAGCGCCTAAAACAGTATCGGCAAAGACAGAGGAGAGGAACAAGAGCATTAAAATGTGGCAAGAGCGGTGGAATTCCTCATCCAAAGGGCGTTGGACCCACCGACTTATACCGGACATCCACTCGTGGATTGATAGACGATATGGGGACCTAAACTTTTATCTGACTCAAATACTTAGTGGACATGGGTGCTTTAGAAGCTACCTTTTCAGATTCCACAATGACATTAGTCCGAACTGTCCGACGTGTACAGAGCATATAGAAGACTCTGAGCATGTATTATTTTATTGCCCTAGATTTTCAAATACAAGGGAAAAACTTGAAACCACACTCGGTGGTAGTTTTACAGTCGATAATTTAACGACACTCATGTGTCAGTCGACTGATAAATGGAAAGCTGTTAGCGAAGCGTCGGCATCCATAATGACAAAACTGAGACTTTTTGAACAAATTAGGCTTCCGTCAGTCCGCGCGATAGAGGAGACTTAAATGTCCTGTCCCTGCCACGAAGTAATACTTAATCGGTGGTCCCGTGGGAGAGTCCTGAGTTGGGAGTAGGTTAGGTTTAGCGGATTAAAGTTCCGCACTCCGGCTTTCGATGCTTCCCCCTACTATAAAAAAAAACTTTACGTACGCCCGTTAAGCCACACTGGCCTTGATTACTTTTGTCCAGTCACTGTCACTGTTCGACGCAGCACTGAGAAGAGATGGGTTGCGCTCTTCACGTGCCCTCCCGTGAGAGCTTTGTACCAAGTACTGACCACGATTTGAGTTCCGAATCTTGTATTATTGCTTTATGTAATTTTTTGAATAGGCGTGGTGCGTCAGTAAGAATGGGTGCGACAATGGGAAGAAATTCGTTGGCGCAAAGCGAGTCGCAGAAGTGTTCGACTGCGGTTGCTTAAAAAGTGAAATATAGTAAGTCAAATACCATTTAACCCTTCGGAAAGTAGCGTATGGCGCATCTAACGATTTCATTCTGGAAGCAGCAAACACGACGCAGACATCTATCGCAGACGCTGACTTGGGAAACAGTTGTATGCTACGCAAACAGTGGCGCATCGCTCGTCAATTGTGGGATCATTTTTGGAAGAGGTGGGTTACTGAATATCTACCTACATTGACCCGCCGTGTGGAATGGCGACAAAGGAAGCCACTGAAAGAGGGAGATTTGGTGTTTATATGCGATCCTAACGTTCCATGAGAAGAATGGTGCCGCGGTAGAGTGGAGAAAGTATACCCTGGGACTAATAGCGAAGTACGACGAGCAGACATACGAATTTCCACAGGAGTTGAACAACAAGCAGTCCCAAAACTAGCCGGTCTGAATATCGATGAATCAGGTTGATTTACGAGGGTGGGGATGCTGGCAACCCTTGCCCATATATACAATATATATAAATATGGCAATATTCAATTTCTTTGTTTATTTTAAAGTGGATTGTTTCATTTTCCTTTAAATTGTTGCGAACTTCATATTATGTACATTATTACAACTTTAAGGCTTCTGCTTAGTTGCTTATGCAATTTGTATATTTGTCACTTCCACTTCTTCGCATAAGCAGGTAGACGCGAACTTTAATTAGTTATCTGGGCTAATATATGTACTTGTTGTTTGTAAGCTTTGCTGATCTGCACAGCAAATGCAAATACCTTCGTGCATATGTACCATATATGCCACTTCATATTGTGTTTGAGCTTAGTCCTCGATCAGCCAGGAAAGTGGAAAGACATACTTCGGTTAGTAATAATCGATAATGTATTTATTTATTCTGTACATGCCTATTTTCTCACATTATTGTTTAATTTTGACTACTAGGTATATTATAGCCATTCGGAAACCAAACCAAATGCGTTAAATTCGATGATAATGTCTTTATTTCCTTGTTTTCTTTATTTTTAAAGTATGTATATATCTATATAAGGTAACACTGATTACTTGTTAGAGTACAACCCTTTTGTTACTGTGTGATCAAAAAGTATTGAACAAAAGTTAAATATTGCACTATTTATAATAATATAAAGTAAAGGGGTGGAAACGCTTTAGTGAAGTGTTAGTGGATATAAAAGTTAAAAATATAAGTGTAAAATTCATTATAAATCGGAGAAAACATGCATTTTAAATAGTTGAACTTTAAATGCAAATATGTATCTCTAAACCCATAAGTCAGAGGCAACTATATAAATGTATTTTCTTGCTCGGGAGGACCTCCCCTATCCGTACATACGTGTCCGTAATCGGGTGATGTTATTCTAAAATTTACCCATATGGAATTCAAAGAAAGTTAAATATGGGGCAAAATTACGATTCTTTTGGCGGGACGATTTGATGGTACTGATAGATAGAAGAACACCTCAAGATTAAAAAAATGTTTGCACATATACCCGCCTCAGACTTATAGTTTTCGAGATATTTGTATTTAAAGTTCAAAAATATGTAAAAGTAACACATGCTATTTTACTATGTTTAACCCAAATTGCACTCATTTTTCAATTAACATACACTCGGTGAAAAAAAAACCCACGCACTCTACAAAGTGGCTTTAAATAGCTCAAAACTTACATACATGTTATCCTAAGTTAAGCATTTTTCTTTGAGAGTCAACCAATTTTATTTAGTTCATGTTTCATGCATTTTTATATAAAAAAACTTCTAGTTTAGTTTACATGTTTTAGTGAAAAATGTAAATACACACACATAACAAACCCCAGACTAAAAATTTGTTATGGACAACAATGTAATTTTTGAAAAAGTGATTTACATATTTTATGTTTTAAATGATCTTTATTTAGCAATAGAATACATAAAAAATCAAAATAACATTTTTTGTACAACAAACGTTGAAGATAATCCCATACATCTTCAATATTTTATTCCATTTCTTTTAGACTTTTTGGACTCGTTTTTTATCATTTTGCCCATATATTGTATTGAGATCTGGACTGTTTCCTGGTCACGTGAGAGACTCAACTCCATAAAACCCTTTTCGTTTTATAACCTGTAAGTGTTTGTAATGACTTATTGAAAAATATATTTCAATAATTTCATGCTTTAGTTACCGTTATTCCTCTGCGAGCGGTTCGGACTCGGGGGAGTCGCATCGGGCAGAGACCGACGGTGCTCGTAGAAGGAGGACGAGGCGCAGAAGAGGTGGGCAACGCCATCTCCCAGCAGCAAAACCCGGCGGGAGCGATGACCCGCACAGGAAGGGTATGAGCGGTGCCAGCATGAAAAGGTACTTGCGATACCTCCGGGACGGGAAGACTCCCGAGGTAGCGGGGGCTACGGCCAGGGGAAGAAATATAGGGAACATCCGCGTGGCTATACTGCCTCAAAATGTCCGAGCAGCGAGCTTCAGCCGGTACTACAGGTACAGCACGGTTGTCATGCGGCCTCATAAGCTCGCAGCCACCGGGAGCAAGAGAGCAGACAATGGCTGCGACTCAACAAAGCAGGAGTATCGTAAAACAGGCAGAGCCTGTGGCGGCCCCGGAGGTGGAAAGTATGCAGGTAGACGAGGTTGCGAATCAGCCCAGCGAGAGCAGGGCTGGGCAAGCTATGCCTGCGGCGACCCCTGACATCCTTGATGATAGTTCCTGCGGCCAGGGAGCAGAGCTAGCCTCCACGCAGGAACTCCTCGAGAGGCTAGGAGACCCACCGGATGGCAGCGTGGTTGAAGTCGGGGATCAGAATCTGCTCCTCCTCGAACGTCTATTGTAGTGGCCGTCAACACGGAAGTCGTCCAGGTGAACCTGCATCACGCGGCGGCAGCTTTAGCTGTCATAACGAGCAGGTTCACGGCGGATAAACGGGGCATCCTGCTGATCCAAGAGCCTTGGATCCATAGAGGAGAGGTTAAATGCCTCAAAACGGAGGGCAATAAGGTAATCTGGGATCTCTCTAGCGAGAGACCTAGAACTTGCATAGTGGTCAGGAATAATATTGAATTCTTCTGCATTTCAGAGTTCCTGACGCAGGATCTGGTGGCGGTGCAAGTCAGGGACTGCGAAGGCAAGGACTTCGTCCTGGCTTCAGCCTATTTTCCAGGGGAGGCATCCACTGCACCCCCGGAGGTGGTGAAAAGGCTGGTGGAGCACTGCAGAAGATACAGGCATCATAACTATAAGCAGGAGAGAGGTGTTGGACATCACCTTGAGCAATGAGGCCGCGAACGGATTGGTCTCACAATGGAGAGTCTCACGGAGCCCTCCTTGTCAGACCACAGGACCACAGACCTCCTTGTCAGACCACAGGATTGTAAGGTTCACGCTAAAGGTAGAGGTCAGACAACTCCCCCCTAGACGCAACCCCTGGAAGGCGAACTGGGATACCTTCCGGGAGATACTAAGGGAGGAATTGAGCAGGGAGGGGCAGACTGATAATAGTGTTTCAGGCCCAGGAATTGAGAGTAGGCTATCTGAGCTGAACGGGTCTGTTACTAATGCTTATCATGGCAGTTGCCCTCTAAAGGTACCCACAGACAGACGAAACTGTCCTGGTGGTCAAGGAAACTTGCAGACCTCCGGAAGAAAGTACGGAGCCTATTTAACAAAGCGAAACGTACGGGGGTCTGGGAAGGATACAGAAACTACCTCACCTTATATAATAAGGAGATTAGGTCTGCAAAGCAGCCAAGCTTCAGGAGATTCTGCGAAAATGTCACCTCTACACCAGAAGCGGCTCGGCTGCATAAAGCTCTGGCTAGAGGAACGACTGACGCAGTAATAGCAATCAAACGAAGTGACGACATTTACGACCAGCGCAGAAGACAGAGCTACGGAATTTCTGCGGGCGCACTTCCCGGAAACTATTCGGGAAGACCAAGGTCTACCCGAAATCGAACACAGGCCATCCCGCGAGGATTGGAGAATCGCCAAACGACTATATACTGCGGATTCGATCAGGTGGGCAATGGCCTCATCCCTGAAATATGGAGGACAGGGAAGGTGATCTTCATACCCAAAGTTTGAAGGAAAGATTACTCATTGGCGAAATCCTTCAGACCAATCAGTCTGACTTCTTTCCTGCTAGAAGCCATGGAGAAGATCGTAGACCATGAAATAAGGTTGAAAGTGCAGAAGAAGGCACCTCTGCATGCGACTCAGCATGCGGGCAGATCTACCAGTACTGCTCTGTACCAGCTAACTGGAGAATGGGGAGGTGATGCTTTGCGCTTTCTTGGACATCGAAGGTGCCTTTGATAACACTCATAGGAGTGTAGCCAGAGCACTGGAGAAAAGGAATGTAGCAACACCGGTGCGTAGATGGATAGAAGCCGTACTGCGCACCAGAATTGCTGAGACCACAGCAGGAGATAAAAGAATTCGTCTCAGCACAACCAAGGCTGCCTTCAGGGGGTGTGTTATCACCCCTGCTACGGAGTCTTAACGTAGACGACCTGTTAACACTGCTAACGGACAATGGGATCCGCTGCCAAGGGTTTGCGGACGATATTGTAATTATAGCCAAAGGCAAATATGAGGACAATCTCTGTGACCTAATACAAAGAGGTCTAAACCTGGCAAAGGGGTGGTGTAGGGAGGTTGAATTGAACATTAACCCCTCCAAGACGACCATAGTCCCGTTTACGAGACGCAGGTCCCTACCCGGTCTCAGGAATCTCACACTTGGGGGCAGAGAGCTAGAGACGACCAACAAGGTCAAATACCTCGGTCTCATGCTGGATTCTACTTTGCGGTGGAAGCAGCATATAGATCTGACCTTGGTCAAAGCAACAAAAGCATTAATGGTGTGCAATCGGCTAGCGGGAAAGTTCTGGGGCTGTAAACCAAGGATCGTTAGGTGGTTGTACACCATGATAGTGCGACCGATAATCACGTACGGGGCGGTGGCCTGGGCCTCAACAGCGTCGCAGACTTCGGTAGGGATCAAACTATCGAAGCTACAGCGGCTAGCCTGTGTCTGCATGACGGGCGCAATGCGCATCTGTCCAACGGCAGCATTGGAGGTCCTACTTGAACCTACCCCGCTTCACTTGGTTATCGGTCAAGTAGCCAAAAACACGCTTCTGCAAATAACGGCAGAGGGGTTTGGCAAAGGCAAGGTAATCTCGTCCCAGAGGATGGAAAAGATAAGTAGCAATATACCATTAGCCCTCCTCCCGAAGGACAGCACTACCAAAACAGTTAACTTCCCTAAAAAGTTAAAGGTCACCTTCGGAAGCAAGGATGAGTGGAACTTGAGCTGTTACTGAGGAATTGTATGTTGAGGTGGTACACCGACGGCTCGAAAATGTTTGAGAGGATCGGTACAGGGATCGCGGGTCCAAGCACCAAGCTCTCTATACCTATGGGAGGGTTTCCGAACATTTTCCAGACAGAAGTCTTTGCCATAAGTCGGTTCATAGAGATAAACCTCTATCGCAACTATCGCCATACTCAGCGATAGTCAAGCGGCACTTAAAGCGATCTCCTCCTACGAGATCAAACCGCTACTAGTGCAGAAGTGCAGAGAACGGCTGAACAGCCTTGCGGAAAGAAACCAGGTGTACCTAATCTGGGTGCCAGGTCACAGAGGAATAGCCAGTAACGAACTGGCAGATGAGCTCACCCGCTCCGCAGCAATGGTAGGACCCGAACCCTTTACTGGGGTGGGTCCCCATACCATAAAGAAGCTATTCCGCAAGGAAGAAGGAGTGGGCAGGGAAGAGCATTGGCAACGAACACACGGCATGCGACATGCCAAGTTGCTAATTGGAGCGTACAACAGGAGCAGGTTCAAAGTTGTAATTTATACCGGCCACTGCAAGCTGAATAGACATTTGTATAACATGGGCCTATCTTCTTGCGCTAGCTGCCGGTTCTGCGACAGGGAGCCTGAAACACCGGAAAACCTGCTGATCGACTGCACAGCAGTCTATAGATGCAGGATTAAGGCGGCTAACGGTTTTAAAAATAACGGTAAACTAATGTAGTCACGTAACAAAAAAGCCAGATAAGACAAATAGTGAATTTTGAGCAACTGGTGACAGTTCAAAATAGGAATATTAGAAAATATTCGACTGCGTGGGTTTCTTTTTCGTCAAGTGATTTTTGATTACATTGTACACATTGAAATATATCTAAATTTTACATTTATTGTCTATTAACCCTTTCATGCCAGATGTTGCCTATAGGCAACATTTACATATATGGCTCTAAGTCCCGTTATATAAATTTTTTCACACGCGGTTTTTAGCATTATGTAGTCTGGTGTATTGTGTAAGCTCACAGTGAATTGTTCTATCGTAAGCTATGCAAGGGTTCATTCAGTAGGCTTTTTCGTAGAGTGAAATTGTCAAGATCGTGAAAAAAGGCTTTTACGCAAAATATGTTTAAAAAGATTAAAATAGCTGTTTTATTGTAAAACAAAGGGAACAACATAAATAAATAAAGGTAATATAGTTATTGAAAATAAAAGTAAATTATTGGAAGAGTGTTTAGTTTGTTTAGAATAATTTTATAAAAGTTATGTTGTCTGTAGGCAACACCCTGTAACTAACGAACCAGGACACTAAGGACTTTGAAATTTTCATCACTTCGAACTTGAGTTAAGACTAATATATATCTGTCCTAAAAAATGTTTTAGTTCCGCCCATTTTAATTCTGACATGAAAGGGTAAAAAAAATATATGCTTTTAAAACTATTTTGCGCTTCTACAGTTTCAAAGAATTTGTGTGTTTACATTTATGACAAATTTTAGTGTAGTCACGTTTTATGTTGTAAAACAAATAATTTTGATTGTATGTTTATCATCTTTATTTTTATTTCTTTTAAGCGCGACCGAAGGCCGAAAAAAGTTCGATTTAAAAACCATGATCACCCCGATATTGGATCGACCAGGGTTCCTTTTTTTGAAGAGCGGCCAAAGGCCGCTCGAATTATACGCGAAGAAGTAGCAATGTCAAAGAGGGTGTAACATCCTCTCTAACATCAATTCAATGCAGCGCATTGAATCCCAATGGCGAGTTATCAGAAGATTTTTTGCGAAGGATAACTATAATAATCTACCGCGGATTTGATCCTCGAGTACGTTTGGCCAAAAAATGTGGCCAACAAAAATGAGGATCCATTCATTAAGTTATTAGAGGCAATAAAGTTCGAAAACTATAAGTTTCCTTCATCTATAATTATATTATATATTCTTGATCCGGAGAATCTCCTCTATCCGACCATACCCATTTTATTCCCGAAATCCTGGGACGGTATTTTAATATTCTAATCTTTTTTTCATTGTTGTTAAGTAAATAAAAATTGAACAATAACTTAAATATTGAATGTGTACAAACGAATTAGTGAAGAGCTAGTAGATATAATAGTGCAAAATATAAGTCTAATATGAATTTTAAATCGAACAAATCATTTTCAACTTTAAACGCTAATATCTCAAAAGCTATCAGTTTTCTGCGGCTATATATTCTTGATCTGGAGAACCTCCTCCATCCGACCATACACATTTTATTCCCGAAATCCTGGGATGTTAAATTTTAGAATAGCATCTCCCGATTTCGGTGTGAAAATGGGTATGTACGTACTATTTAAAACGCCTATTTCTCCGATTTATAAAGAATTGTATACTTATATTTTCAATTTTTAATCCACTAACGTTCCACTAATTCGTTTCTAACCATTTATTTTATATCAAATAGAACAAAAATAACTTTTATTCAATATGTAACTTTTGTTCAATTATTTTTATTCACACAATAACAAAAGGGTTGCATTCTAACTAATAATCAGTGTTACCTTAAGTACATATTTACAGAAAAACCATAAGAAATAAAAAAACAAATAATACCCAAAGAACAGGAAATAAATAACACATTATTAGTTTTCCGCATAGAATTCCTTTCAGCATTGGCGGCCTTTGGCAGCGCTTTAAATAAATAGCCCTGGTCGGACCAACACCTGGGGGTTGTCACTTCTTTCGGGTTGAACTCCTTTTTGTGTTGACAGCCTTCGGCCCCAATGCAGAATGGAATTATATGCGGAAAACTAATATGTTATTTATTTCCTGTCATTGGGGTATGTTTTCTTTGTTTCTTTTGGTTCTTCTGTAAAATATGTACTAATGTGATAACATTGAAAGGTAAATTTTGTCCATTTCATTTCCTTAAAAGTAATCCCCTTACGCTGCAATACACTTATGCCAACGAATTTTCCAGTCATCATAGCACTTATGAAAGTCCTTCGTCGTAATGGCGATCAAAGCCTTCTCCTCCGAGGGGGACATGTGAATTTGCTGAATAGCCAGAAGTTACACGTAGGTAAGTCAAGCGAAGGCAGTGGTTGTGGCGGCACGATATTCGTTGCAAATATGGCGAAATGATCACCAATAACCAGTGCAGTATGAGATGGTGCATTATCCCACTTCTTTGTTCAATAAATCCAGACATAGTAAAAATCGAAGAAGTGACTTTTAGAACCTCACAAAAAGATGCATATATCAAATATTAATGAATAGATGTCACTAACAGTACTACCAACTTACAGAAAAAAAAATTACCGATTCAAAAAACACGCGAAGTATAAATTAAAAATTCACCTTTCAATTTGATCACAGTGGCACGTAAGGTAACACTGATTATTAGTTAGATGCAATCCTTTTGTTATTGTGTGAACAAAAATTATTAACAAAAGTTTAAGTTATTTTTGGACTATTTAATATAAAATAAATGTTAGAAACGAACTAGTGATGTGTTAGTGGATATAAGTTAAAAATATAAGTGTAAAATGCATTATAAATCGGAGAAACACGCATTTTTAATAATTGAATTTTAAATGCAAATATCTCAAAAACCATAAGTCCGCAGCAACTATGTATACATATACATATAATATATATATTATCTTGATCTGGAAAACCTCCTCTATCCGTACATACCCATTTTAACCGCAAATCGGATGCTACTCTAAATCCCAGCCTTCTGGGGCCGTATTCTAAAGCCGACCGTCATTATTTAATAAAATTCGAATATGTAGAACCGAATTAGTGAACGTCTGGTTAGCTACCATTTGTCAATTAAGTTCTGGTTAACTGAACTAAGACTCCTTCTTTCGGTTAGGAATCTTTTTTTGCCCAGAACTTAACTCACAGATCGCTTCTGTCCAGGCATTTAGAAGACGCTCTTTAATATACAAAACAATAATAATGATTTAAACTACCTTCCTTTTAGATCAGGTATATACGTGTGTAGAAGCAAATATGTATACAAAGTTTTATAAACACACAATAAATAACATCATAAACGAGTTGACTGCTCACTGTTGGTAAATATAGATTCTAATGTATGGAATAATATTCGGGACAGCTACACGTTCAATATATATTGACATCAAAGAGGAATGCGCTATATATTGAACGATTAGATACCATATCGTCTGATTGAGATCCATATGACAATATATTTAAATATTACATCTGGTTTGCGCGTAACGAAGAAGGTATTATTTAGGCTGGGATTTAGAATAGCATCCCCGGATTTCGGGAATAAAATGGGTATCACTGGAAAAGTGACGTTTTCCAGATCACGAAAATATATATATATAGTTGCCGCTGACTTATAATTTTAAAGATGTTTGCATTTAAATTTGAAAAATTGACAACTTTTACATTGATAATTTGTAGGCTGGGATTTAGAATAGCATCCCCGGATTTCGGGGATAAAATGGTATCAGTGAAAAGGTGACGTTCTCCAGATCACGAAAATATATATATATTACTCACAATGTACAAATTATCAATGTAAAAGTTGTCAATTTTTCAACTTTAAATGAATATATCTTTAAAACTATACGTCAGCGGTAACTATATTTTTTCGTGATCTGGAGAACGTCACCTTTCCACTGATACCCATTTTATCCCCGAAATCCGGGGATGCTATTCTAAATCCCAGCCAATTTTTTCTTCAATTATATGGAACCTTCCTTTCAGTTTCCTTTCGACATTTTAGTTATAAAAATCAGACAAAAATTAAACATTTAATAAAGCAAAACTATCATTTAATTGGTTTCTTTCAAGATCTCGATTTTTTTTGACTAATTATTGTTAAAATGGATCACGATGCAAATATCACAATAAATATCGTGCGGCTTATATGGCGATTACATGGGGAGTCATGTGCAAAACACACAGAGACCAACGTACTTCAAGCGAGAACTTTCAAATATTAAAATACACACGTTCTTAGGGAAATAGTTATTTAAACAGCTCAACGACTACTCGCCAGCAGGCTTTCAGGTGTCGCTCTCACTAATCAAAAATATTTTTAAATTTGCCGACGACAGTAGAGAGAGTGATGTCACTAAAAGCGCCCATACACGAGCACACAAGTGCGTTCGATCGGTATGTGTGCGCTTGCGGTTTATCGTGTATGGGCTTGTTCGCGTACCGATCCATGTTCGCGAAAATGTTTGATTTTTTACGATCGGTGCGCGAACATGTTTATCGTGTATGGCGTTGTCGGCGCACAAAATCTCATTTTTCTCGTGTCGCCGAACAGTGAAGATCGCGGACAATGGCAAGTGTTAAGGGGAGAGCCTGCTTTCGAGGCTTCAAAAAATCGATTTTTTTGAGGATTTTTTTTGGGAGGGAAAGAAATAATTGATTGAAGAGATTTCTAGGCTTTATAGTTATATATTTGAACATCTTTCACAAATTTTTTGGATACGAAATCTTTGATAGTCTGTCTTTGGGAAGCAATTACCCGATGCATCTCGCATGTACATTTTTCGGACGGCGGGCAGGATGCAGGTCGCAATTTCTATCGGAAACAAAAAATTCAAAGAGATTAATATTTTTTATTAATTTATCTTCTAGTTAAACTAAGAAAATTCCAAAAAAATGTGTAAAATTTAAAATTTTATTAAAAATTGAATAAATAGTTGCTTCTGATCAAAAGAATTTTACTTTATGCTGTTTAAAAATATGTTAAAACTTGACTTTTCTTAATATTTTTTTTAGTTTAAATATAAGATAATTTTATGTCAATGATAATAAACTTTGCCCTAATTCCATACGGCTTTTAGTTTTTTCCTATCCTGCCCGTCAATTAAGAATAATCGTAAAAATTAAAAACCGTGAAATCACGCTTCAAAGTTTTCGCTTTTTGCCTAAACACTCATACATATACATATTTAGTGTAAGAAAAATAAAAGTTGGAATAACTTATTAACGAAATACAATGAAATAGATAAAAATGCTACATTAGAAATAAATTCCAAGAAATGTTCCGCTTGCCTGTCGCATATGTTAACTCTGTGAAGAACGAACGCAAAATGGATTTGTGTGTCGTGTATGGGCAAACGAATTCATACCGATCGAACGCACTTGTGTGCTCGTGTATGGGCACTATAATATGCAATATGTAAAGTTATTCAATACTCTAACATGATGTTATTTTACAAAGAAAAGCATAAAATAGCTCTGTTATATCATTTGTAAAAACAATTGATAATTTAAAACATATAAATTTATTTACTTCCTTATTTGTTGCATAAAAAATTTCACTTTGAACCAAATATTAAAATTTCATTGAAGTGGAAGGCAACAACAAAATTGTGTACATACAAAATGGACCAACTTCACATCACTGTCGTGCAGTCACGCCGTGTCGTTCTCTGTGTGTTCAGCACATCATTGTTGTCAGATTATCTTTTGGTTGGTGGAATTCTGTGCGTTCACACCCATTGTAAGAACATAGGTTTCCACAATGTTCACACCAGAAATAAAGAATGTCTCACTATCTCTCATTGGAAGTGAAAGAACAATTGCAAAACGTCAAAACCTAATGAACTTTGACAGTTGATCGAATAGCAATTGGAAACAACCGATGGCCAGATTGAAATCTTACCAAAAAAATTTGTAAACGGAGTGATTTGTTGCACTGTTCAAGACCACTTACAAAAAATAAAAAACAATGAAAATTAAATAAATTTATGAAATTTAAATGTATTTGATGAAACGTTTTGTAATGTCTAGCATCTTAGTATTATTTTAATGGGAAAATTATTAAAAATTATTAACAGCTAAAAAGCTTAAAACTTTTTATTGGGTATTGAAAGGTCAACAGTCAGTTGTTTTAACATACCATAAAAAGATTTAAATATTTTATCTTTGTATTAAATAACCACTACATAATAATTTTTATTCGTACTAAATGTTGGGTGTTTTAATTTAACTGCCTAAAAATTACTATTTTGTCCAATCTGACCATAATGGAAAATGTTATAAAAAGCTAATTTTGAAGCGCTCTCACACTGGAATAAGTTGGGCATCCCTTTATTCCTGGTTCACACCAACGAAAAGAATCCAGGAAATCGTCCTTTTCATAAAATTTTCGCAAATTTTGCGCAGGTTGGCTACGTGAAATTTAGAACATTTTGAATTGGACATTTTCTTGTTGCCATCACATTTTACTTAAAAGGAAGGTAAATGTTCAGCAGAGCGGTTTTCTTTTTTGAAAAAATAGACCAATTTTGACGGGCAATATCTTACATATCTTGTTTCTAATTCTACTTTTTAAATATACATATATGGCGCATGGCCTATTTTTATATTAAAAAAAAAAGAAAAAAACAATAAAAAATAAAAATTTTTTTGCAAGGTTTTGCAAGAGCAAGAGAATCTCCTAATATGAGAATATCAAGCGACAGGTGTTTTTGTATATGGAATGTAAACATATATCAAGTGACAATTTAGGGTCGGCAAAATATGTCTTCCAAAAACATCGATTAAACTAGAGCAGGCACCGATAATAATGAGTGGAATGTAAGTTTTCAAGTAGTTTTCAGCGAAAACTGTGTTTAACAGATTTTACATGGACGAAAACACAAGTTTTCGTGCGAAAACCAGTTTTTCCCACGAAAACATGTTTTCGTTGTCGGTCCGAACATAGTATAATCCATCAGAATGTGTTGAACACCCGCTGTTATTATTTTCATATCCAAATTTATGACGGGAATTTTCTACTCTTTTGAAAAGAATTAAAAAAAGTATTGTTATTCTAAATAGTTTCTATTTACAGTCGGGCCTTGATTATCCGTAATCCGGTTAACCGGTAACCCCGATTAACCGTGATGGCCAAAATCAGTCCGTTGTTTTTTGTTTGCAATGTATTCAAATTGCTTCCTTCGTTTAACCGTGATTACCTCTTTTATCCGTGATGGCAGAATATTTTTTAGGTTTTTTTTTATCAAGTGCAGAAGCGACTAGGAACCAAACGCTCTGACAAGTCTGAAAACGCATATCAGAGATAAAGAGATCCATAACTCTCCTGTCACAAGAAATGTGAGACCTGCTCACCTGCCGTACTTTGACAGTTGACTGGATTGGGTAGGTTTTGACGTTTTGCTATTGGAATGACTGGAACGGCCAGATTGAAATTATACCAAAAATATATGTGAACGGAGGAATTCGTTGCCGCCGTTCAAGATCGCTAATAAAAATAAAAAACAATGAAAATGAAAGAAAATGTGAAATTTAAATATATTTCTTGAAACGTTTTGTAATTTGATGCAAAATAGAATTAATTTTCAATTACAAATGATAAACAACATTTGATAATTGAGAACTAACAGGCTTAATTCACCTTATTAAGTGTTGAATGATCAAAAGTCAGTTGTTTTAATATACCATAAAATCATAAAAAAGGATTTAAGTAGTTTCGTCATATATTAAATGTCCAAAATATAATAATTTGCAATCGTAACAAATGTTGGGTATTTTAATTTAAAATGCCCAAAAATTCTTATTTGGTTCCATCTGGCCATAATGGAAAATGTTATAAAAAAACGCTTATTTTGAGGCGCTCTCACACTGGAATAAGTTGGGCATCACATTATCCCTGGTATATACTGAGCTACTAAAAACGGGAACGACCCCCGTACCTATAGCTGACTTTTGACAGAAAATATCAATCAATGTGTGAGATTCTGTGTATCAAAAATAAGTTGAATCGGGTCAACATTTCTCTGAGCTATACCCAGTATAAAGATTTTCGAACTTCCATGTGACCTTATACTGGATATATTGGCCAATATTTGAGTTATCTCAATGAAATTTACATAACGAGTTTTGCTTACAATAGTGTATCTTTCTGCCTAAAATAAATCATCGAAAACTTGTCCTAGCCCCCATATAACTATTACCAGGATTTTCGAACATCCGACTGACTTTGCTCTATATGATTGGTGATTGTATGTGAAATACTTTCATGCAACACCGGAACATTTTTTTAGTATGTGGCATCTTTCCAAAGTAAAGAGGACTTTAAAAAATGTATTTTATTCAAAACAGTCTCCTTCTGCTTCAATACAACTATTTGCACTGTCCAAAAGCATGTCGAACGAGTGTTTTTGCTCGTTGGCCGGTATGTCCGCCAGTAAGCCGGTGCAAGCCTTTTGAATAGCCTCTACGTCTGCATTTCGCTTTCCTCTCATAGGTAAACGGATTTTTCCGAAAAGGAAGAAGTCGCACGGTGCCATATCAAGTGAATACGGGGAGTGGTTAATGGTCAATGTGATTTTTGGTCGTCAGTCAATTTGTGCGGAATAAACCGTGCACACCCCTTTTGTAAGCCCAAATGTTCGGTCCAAATGCGATAAATCGATGTTTTGGAGATGTTCAATTCCATTTCCATGAATTTCAATGATGATTTCGGCTGATTTTTGATGAATTCGCGCAAAGTTTCGATGGAATTTCCGGTGATCACGGATTTTTATTGGCCCACATGTTGGCCCACAATTGAATAAAAGGATTTAAGCTTGTTAGCACTCATTAATTAAATAAATTTATTTAATTTTCATTGTTTAATATTTTTTATAAGTGGTCTTGAACGATGCAATAAATCCCTCCGTTTAAAATTTTTTTGGTAAAATTTCAATCTGGCTTGTTTCCAATTGCTAAACGTCCAAGAATGATAGAAACAAGATTGCGCAATGACGAGTTCAAATTTTGTTCGTTCTGCGCATCTACGTCACGGTTGACCAACTTACAATCAGTTGATTTTCAGTTGGTTGTTTTTCTTTGCAATAAGAAGCAATTTTGTATTGCAGGCATGCAAAATCATGAATATCATCAAATTTAACATCAATATAAGTGAATATTAATAAAAGATATCAATATAAGTGAATATTTTATAGTGAACATTTACCTAAATATTCATTTAATTGAATTTTCATTGTATTATTTAAAAAGAGACAATCTTTGCTGTGTTTGTTGCAACCATTTACATTTATGTAAATAAAAAGATTGAATATTTTGTAACCAAGTATTAATTTATTGTTTTATTTAATTTCCTTTTTTTATTAAACATATGTTCAATTATGTTTTTATTTATGGAACGAATCCTAAAATACATTCTAGCTCTGAAAAATAATTCTTTTATTTTCGAGCTACAATTTACAAAATCACTTAAATCTATGTGTTTCTGGACGTAATTTGTACATATATGCAAATCATTACCATTGACGTCGTCAAATATTGCTTGCAAGGCTCTCATATGCTCCATCAACATATCTGTTGGTTTTGAGAGTCCTCCTTCTGAAAGGTGATCCACCCAAGTATGGGACGAACAATTTTAGGAATTGGCACAAATTTCGGGGTTGTCTCTACCGAGTTTGTGGCAGATGTACCCTGCCAAATTCTCAAGTCCGTCGTTGTTGAGAATCTCCAAGTCATCATTTTTTTCGATTGGGTCAGTGGAATTCAGATCAACTGACACACGTTGAAAAATATTACCTGCGAAAATATAATAAACATACATACATGCGTATCAAAAAATGGAATAAATTGTTAGTTATTATTATTAGTATAATTAGGATAAAAAACAGTGGTTAGTATGCAATAACTTAGTTTGTATGTAAGTGCATATTTGCAATTGTTAACATCAATACAATTTTATATAATAATGTTTTCTGTAGTGTTAGGCTTATAATACTGTGTACGTTTAATATTTTGATAATTACCGGTTAGAGATAAGTAATTTCCTTCCAAATCTGGTGTGTTGTCGACTTCAACATTGCCTTCTTCTGTGATCGCTCCTTCGTTGTGACCAAGTATATAGGAACGCAGCCTATATTTGAACTCCTGCCTGCCAGGGTGATCGTGAAGACCGCCTCTTGACCTGATTACGCCAAAAAAATTTTCCAAAACGTCCTGGTTCAATCGATAGGTCAAAACGTAATCAATTTTGTTCTGCTGTCTTAAGTCATTCAGCAGCAATTTCAAAGCATTATTGCTTTGGAGTATACCTGTAAATCATAAGTAAAATCAAAAACTGTAGAAAATCAACTTATCTAAATATATATGTAGCTTGAGTATTACCTTTTTGGAACGGAAGCAAACCATTTTTACCAATGACTCTCATTGATGAAACCAGCTCCGTCATCTGTTCCAGTACATTATTTTGTTTGTTCAAAGCCAAACTGTAGGCGTGCAAGCGTTCCCTCACTCCATCTTTGGCCACCCTGACATTCATTACGTCAAACCAGTCATTTGTCTATAAAATGAATATTTATAATATATGAACATTTTAATTAATATTTTAAATATTACTTACAATTTTGAAAAGTCGATGGCATTCCTCCCAATTTTCGTTATCTAGTAGACCTAAACTAGCCGCTCGAGTTATTGCTTGAGCAATTGTGTGGGAGAACAATTTTGTGGCTAATTTAACCTTTTGCCTTTCTGCTCCTGTCACACACAAATGTTTCTGGGAAATTTTGTGCGTGATGGACAGCTCGTTGGACGTTAGCGAGAGCAGCTTCACAATTATGTCTTTTCTAACAATTTTTCCATTGATAGTAAAGCCCTTATCCAAAAAATGATTTCTTTGTAGTTTTATTAAGTGGGGGACATCAGCAAAAACCACAATCCTGTCTCCGTTGTGTGAAAACCTGCAATAGAAAAAAAAGAACACAATTTAAAGTATATCATAATTTAAATAACTGTTTAGTGAATGTAACAAGGTTTCTCCGCATTAATTTCAAGATCATTATATAAGCCTCTATTTGATCCACCCAAATCGCTTACAATGGCAACAATATTGTAACCGCACTTTTTAACGTTTGACAAAATGCTAAACAATACTTCCTGCGTCATTTTGCAGTCATAATGGAAGAATACAGGCTGTTTCCACTTACTTATCAAACCTAAAAGAACAAAGTACATTAGAAAGAATTGACTTCAAGTAAATTAATGAGTTTAATTACCTCTTATCATTGCAACCTGAACATAGTTAGCCTCCTGTTAATGTTATGTCGAATCAGTGGATCTATCGTAGCAGTAACTCTTTCTGACCTTCATTTCATCAAAACTGAGTACACAAATTTTTTGCGCTTGTGTTAGCTCAGTTGCTGCCTTCAACAGTTTCATCACCGGCTCTATGACACCTGGAGCTACGTCAATTTTTTTTGACCACCATTGCAGAGTGCGCACACCTGGTAGAGGAAAGTTGTTTTTCCTCAAAAGTTTGTACGCTTTTGGGCTCGTTGAATATAGCGTGATCGACTTAGCTATGTCTTCTTCTTTCCAATTCCGCCGTTTGTTTCCATCCCTTAATTTTTCAATCTGTAATGATATGTGTAATAAACTTTAATATATTTTGCAACATACTTTTTAGAATTTCGGCACTTACCTGGCCGTTGGTGAAAATGCAGCTAAGTTTTTGCTCCAAATTATTTCTATGGAATTCCGCAGTTTTAATGGAAATCTTGAGACGTTTAATTTCTGCTAACTGCTCGTTGTTGCACTTAGTCAAAGTGCTAACAACACTATTCAGCCTTTGTCTAAAAAGAATAGGAAATACACATACTTATGTAAGTAAAAGATACTTCATCAATATCAACTAGGACTAACATTTCTGTTTTCAAATGCAGTATTTTTTCGTATTTCTCATCGATGACCTCTTCTTCTGCAGTTTGAGGTGCCTTTCCAACCTCGTTTTATTGAATTACTTCAACAGGGTCGGTATTCTTCAAGATTGTTGTCAACATCTCTTTTTTGGAACGAGACTCCATCCTCTTCTGCCGTTCATTAGCCTCTGCAGGAGCAGTGGTTAACGTGGGAAAAGCGCTGGGTAGCAACTTCGTTGGATTCCGCGAACTTAAACCTGCAAGAGTGTTGGGTTATAAAAGTGAAATTATTGTTATTAAAATGCTATAATTACCCATTTAAAACAGCAAATTTCTTTCGAAAGCTTCCGGCGCAAAGTGCACTTCACAAACGCACCCATTTTTAACGTTTATTTTGTCCGTCCGACGACAAAAATGAATCCATTGTTTTAATGCGGCTTTATCCTTAGGGAAATGAAAAAATCTCCACTTTGTAGCACTATTTTTACCATTGCTATTATTACAACCGAACACTGCACAACGCATTTTAAAAATATAGAATTTAACATTTAATATAACACTTGAAAACACAATTCGAATTCACTTTCAATAGCGCGGGCGAAGAATAAGTCAACCGAGACGTCAGCAAGAACAGCTGACTGAAAGCAAACATGCGCATTGCGTAATCTCTTTCTCTATCATTCTTGCTAAACGTCGAAACCTCCTGAACTCGATGAACTGTCAAAGTTGGTTTTGACGTTTAGCAATTGTTCTCTCACTTCCAGTGAGAGAGGAGTTGGACATCTCTTTATCTCTGTCAGGGATAATGGGATGCCCAACATATTCCAGTGTGAGAGCGCCTCAAAATATGCGGTTTTTATGACATTTTCCATTATGGCCAGATCGAACAAAATAAGAATTTTTCGGCATTTTAATTAAAGCACCCATCATTTTTTACGATTGCAAATTATTATATATTGGACTTTTAATACATGGCGAAACTACTTCAATCCTTTTTTATGATTTTATGGTGTGTTAAAACAACTGACTTTTGATCTTTCAATACTTAATAAGGTGAATTAAGCCTGTTAGTTCTCAATTAATATATGTTTTTAATTATTTGTAATTGAAATATAATTCTACTATGCAAAACGTTTCATGAAATATATTTAAATTTGGCATTTTCTTTGATTTTCATTGTTTTAAATTTTTATTAGCGATGGCAACAAATTCCTCTGTTCACATATATTTTTGGTATAATTTCAATATGGCCGCTCCAGTCATTCCAATTGCAAAACGTCAAACCCTACCCAATCCAGTCAACTGTCAAAGTTCGGTAGGTGAGCAGTTCTCATATTTCCAGTGAAAAGAGAGTTTGGGATCTCTTTATCTCTGGACGAAATGGTCTCACTAAGTCGGGGTGCAGCAATATATTACATATTAAGTAATATAGGATAGGAAATATGCAAAACTCACGTTTATAAGAACAAATTCAATCCACTAATCTTAAATTTGTGTGTTCAAATGTATTGAACAATCATACGTACTTACACATAAACATACTATATATCCATTTATATCAATAAGTATGCACTCAACAATCAATAATACAAACATATTTACTTATGTTAAGATGTATAGATATGATAACCTATTGACCTAAGATATATGTATGTACATTTAGACCATACATGGGCGTTTTGACTCACATGAGCAGTTACTCTCAGCATACGTATTCTTACGCTCTTATTTCAGTCGCTATTGAGAGCGAAAAAACCAGTTTTGCACCTTGGGATAATGAATTGATTTTCCTGCCAGTTACGCTGCAGACAGCAACGACAGGAATAAAGGGTTGTTAAACTTATTCCAGTGTGAGAGCGCCTCAAAATTAGCGTTTTTTATAACATTTTCCATTATGGCCAGATTGAACAAAATTACAATTTTTGGGCATTTAAATTAAAACACCCAACATTTAGTATGAATAAAAATTACTATATAGTGGTTATTTATTATATGGAGAAACTATTTAAATCTTTTTAAAGAATATTATAACAACTGACTTTTGTCCTTTCAATGCCCAATAATTGGATTTAAGCTTGTTAGCTCTCAATCATTAAACGTTTTTAATCATTTTTCATTGAAAATAAAACTATGATGCTTCAAATTACAAAACGTTTCATCAAATATCTTTAAATTTTACAAATTTATTTAATTTTCATTTTTATAAGTGGTCTTGAACGATGCAACAAATCCCTCCGTTTACATATTTTTTTGGTAAGATTTCAATCTGGCCATCGCTCGTTTCCAATTGCTAAACGTCAAAACCTTCTGAACTCGATCAACTGTCAAAGCTTAGGTGGTTTTGACGTTTAGCAATTGCTCTCTCACTTCCAGTGAGAGAGGAGTTAAACATCTCTTTATCTCTGGCAACGAGGTAACATAGGTAGTCGGTATGTTGATGTTTTTTTATGCCCTAGTATATTTTTGCCCCATTTGAAATGTATAACATAAATAAAATGTTATAATTTCAGATTCCTTTGGTGGGGTAAATTGGGAGTTGACTACTTTTACTAGCAAACTAGTTAGCGGAAATTTTAAGATAAAGTTGAAATTGTGAAGAATTATCTCTCTCAATACCCTCATATTTTTCAAAATATTTATGGAAGGTATTATAGTGCTTCCTAAAATTATATGCCCGGGTCCCCTTTACACACATATTACACAATAGACATTGCATATTACCAAAGGCATCGGAAATCATAAAGCAATATTTGTCATTCATTTTGAACAAACACATATAGGTACGCGCATAAATAGTATCATAAAACAATCAAGCGGCGCACGATGTTGCTTCGCTGTTGTTTGTTAATCAACTGACTGCAAATGTTCTTTGTCCCATGGTAGCCACTTTACGCTCGCGGTTACCAATCCATCCATACATTTCATTT
Organism: Bactrocera neohumeralis; assembly: GCF_024586455.1. Taxonomy (NCBI): domain Eukaryota; kingdom Metazoa; phylum Arthropoda; class Insecta; order Diptera; family Tephritidae; genus Bactrocera; species Bactrocera neohumeralis. The sequence continues at coordinate 30,818,948 of NW_026089622.1, forward strand.
GCCCATCTCTGCTCTAAATGTACATACATATATCTTAGGTCAATAGGTTATCATATCTATACATCTTAACATAAGTAAATATGTTTGTATTATTGATTGTTGAGTGCATACTTATTGATATAAATGGATATATAGTATGTTTATGTGTATGTATGTATGATTGTTCAATACATTTGAACACACAAATTTAAGATTAGTGGATTGAATTTGATCTTATAAACGTGAGTTTTCTATATTTCCTATCCTATATTAAATAATATGTAGAATAATAAAAAAAGCTAAATATATTGCTGCACCCCGACTTAGTGAGACCATTTCGTCCAGAGATAAAGAGATCCCAAACTCTCTTTTCACTGGAAATATGAGAACTGCTCACCTACCGAACTTTGACAGTTGACTGGAATGGGTAGGTTTTGACGTTTTGCAATTGGAATGACTTGAGCGGCCAGATTGAAATTATACCAAAAATATATGTGAACAGAGGAATTTGTTGCCATCGCTAATAAAAATTTAAAACAATGAAAATCAAAGAAAATGCCAAATTTAAATATATTTCAAATTACAAATAATTAAAAACATTTATTAATTGAGAACTAACAGGCTTAATTCACCTTATTAAGTATTGAAAGATCAAAAGTCAGTTGTTTTAATATACCATAAAATCATAAAAAAGGTACAGCTCAAGAAATAAGGACTTTTTTCTTGAGCAATTACTTAAGAGCTGGAAATTTTATTTCCTACAAAAAAGGTCCGAGCGCATTTCATTAATACTTTTTGAGATATTCGGCTTTTTAAGTAAAATTTCCTACAAGTTTGTCTTTTACATTTTTTCTATAGCTCTATTCATTTACGAGATAAATACAAAAAAAGCGAATTTCGAGGAAAAATCAAGTTTAGAGGCCCGTACTACCTTTCCGATGTGAGTTTCGACTTTGTTGCACTGGGCACTTTTGTAGAGTGAACAATTCCGAGAAATATGCGTCTAAAGTCAAAGCGATACCAAAAAATACCTCTGAGCTATAAAAATTTAAAGATAAAAAGTCACTATTTTCGTATATTTTCAATGGAAAATTTTTACATGCCTTGGGTGAGTACTTAGTGTTTATATTAAAAGCTCAAATTTCAGGGAATTTTTTTAGGGTATTTCCAAGGAAATTTCATGATGGGATTGAAAACAATGAAGATTTCAAAAAAAAAAAACACCCTAATCTGCACAATAGGTTAGGTTAGATGGCAGATCAAACATCGCACGTGGACTAATAGATGTATGTTTGTGATGCCATAGAAAATAGAACTCCCGTGTTCGGACGTACAGATCGGCAAAACGCTTAGTAGCCAATACAAATTTGCAAAGGCGCTTAATATTAACACCCACCAGTTCGGTGGGATGTCTGAAGGTATGTGCCCCCAAGTGTCTAAGTCTTGACCTCCCAAATTCGGGACAGTCAAGAAGGAAGTGCTGGCTAGTTTCTGCCGCATCTTTTTCCAATCAGCTTCTGCATACGTCGTCCGGTAAGATTCCCAGTCTTACAGCGTGTGTGCCAATAGGGCAGTGGCCCGTCAAGAGCCCCACTATTAAAGAGTGGCTAGCCCTACGGAGGGCAAAGAGATCGCTAGATCTCCTGCGATCTATCTTGGGCCAGAATGCTTTTGCGACCGCGCAAGTACCAATGCTAGCCAAGCGTTGACCAAGCATCCGCGAAGCCCAACTATCCAGCAGTAGAATACAAGAGGACACAGGAGCACCGACCCGTTCCCATTCTACCAATAACGATTCTAGTTTGCCTTTGCTTGCTAGCTTATCAGCTTTGCAGTTACCTGCTATTCCGCTGTGGCCTGGTACCCATACAAGTCTAATAATAAGTACTGTCGCCGCCAGAGACAGTGACGCCAGACACTCCTCAACCAGCCCTGAACACACTGTGAATGAGTTCAGGGCTAGTATCGCCGCTCTACTATCTGAGTGAATGGTCACTTCCCTAAAGGTGGACACTCTCCTGAGCAGCAAATCTGCTGCTACCTTGATGGCTGCAGCCTCAGCCTCGAAGACACTACAATAGTCGGGAAGTCTAAAGCTGGATTTGATGCAGAGCTCCCGACAGTAGACCCCTCCACCAACCTTCCCCCCAAGCTTTGACCTATCCGTAAAGAAGCTTACTGTCCCTCTTATCCAACGGCTTTTCCCTCCCAAATCTCCCTCGTCGGTATATAGGCAGAGAAAGAGCCGCCGGAGTTCGATATGGCGACTCCATGATCCAGATGATCCGGTATGCAGTCAAAGCTTGTGAGGATATCCGAGTGTTCAGATACACGCTCCTTTAGGAACCCAGATTGCCTGTGCCTAATAGCCACCTTTGCGGCCATACACCTTCCGGCAATGTCCAACGGCGTTATGTTCAGAAATGCATTAAGTGCCATGGTTGGGGTGGACCTTAATGCACCTCACATGCTGATGAGCGCAGCCCGTTAAACGCTTTCGAGTTTCTTAGAAAGTGTGGTCTTCCGTAAAACCCTCCACCACATAAAGACTCCATAGAACATTATAGGCTTTACTATGGTGTCATAGAGCCTAGATATATTCAAGATGACATCTTACACGAAATAGGAACGTCTTGTCACAAACTGCCCTATTTCACGATATAATAAAAATGTCATCACCAAATATTCATAGCGGACGCCGATATCTGTGCGCATTAGTATATTATATTATATACATACTATATATCACAATAATAATGGCAGTTTTCAATTCTATATATTAAAAAGAATATACTAGAAATCGATTACTTTTTAGAACTTTCACAGCATATTTATATGCAAGTATGTACATTGTTTTAGTCCTTGTGACACCATCAAACATATTTATATGAACTTTTTTCATTCATCACCCATTTCACAGTAATAATACAATTTGATGTACTGTACAAACATGGCTTATGTACCAGAATATATATATTAGGGTGCTTCAAAAATTTTTTAATTTTTCTTTTTCAACTCTTACCCCCTCAAATGTTAGTGATTGATAAAAAAATCCTCCCCCAAGCCAGGCGCTGTAGCTTAACTCTAAGGGGTCGCTTTTTTTATTTTAGTTTTCTAAACATTTCACATACGAATTTTCGTTTTTTCGTACAAACTTCCTTTCTCTAAAATAACCATCACATATTCAGAAAATTTACTTTTCAAACTTTAAAAACTCCCGCGACAAAGTTTGATTATCTCAATTAGACGATTAAACATATTGATTTGAAATTTGGAATTTTTACAAAAGAAAATAAAAAACTTTTCTGAGAATAATAATTTATAATACCTCGCTGCATAGAAATTCAAAAGTACGGTAAGTCTTTCACTCTTAGGAAAACAGCTGTACTGTGCGAACTATGAATTCCACAATGGCTATTACATTCTACAGCGTAGAGGCGTCATCACGGCGAGCTTGCGAACATTACACTTACATATATGCAATTATCACACTCTATTCAACCAAACTTTCACCCCAATCCTCCGCTCACCAAACGAGGCCAATCACGAATCCGGCTTGACATGAACCAATTGTTCCATCCAAGATGAACCAATCAAGTCTGTGCATCAAACAACTAATTAAAGAAAAACTAGACAGGTGGTTTTTTTTTACGTTGGGAAAATAGGAAATAAAATTCATTAAAATCATATGCTGTACTCGTAAACATATGGCCGTTTACAGCATATTATTATACTATATTAAATTAACAATGTATTTAAGGTATATAATTGAATAAGGATATATGCTGTATTGGTTGAAATCGCTTCGAAAATTAGCCATTATTTGTCATAAAAAGTAAATGACAAAAAAATGTTATTGTGGGATATCCATAAGAGATAGACATATGTATACCATCCTCGAGTTTTCTGTAGACCTTTTCAATGTGTACAATATTTAGTAAATTATTTTGATAGATCTTGTAGGGTTCAGCCTGCAATGTAAGCGGAAAAATTTAATTATTTACATCACTTTAGAAACCTCAAAATCCGAAGTTCAATTAAACTATGAGCCTGGAAAATATATGTCCCCGACTTCGAAAATGTGCCCTCGACTCGGTATTATTTAATAAAAAGATATTGTCAGTTTGTAGAGTTATGTTTTCCCTAAATATCGAAAATTCTCTTTTGGTGTCGCTGTGTTCACAAGAACGAACTCGAATAAACTCAGCTAGTCGAGTAGAATTTTTCTGTTTTCCTTTTCACAGAGTTTTGTCAAATGTTTGTGCGGTTGCATAGTTCATTTGTATGTTGGTCTTAAATTTTGATCCGAAATACTACTCCAACTAAACGGTGGATGGGTGAATGCCGTAACATATGCAAACGATATAGTGTTGTTGGTATCAGACATGTTTCCTTCAACAGTCAGTGAGATTATGAAGAGTTAAACTTATGGGATAAGAACAATGGACTAAGTGGCATCCCCAATAAAATAGAAATAAATTTATGATATTCACAAGTAAAAGCATCCCCCAGTTTCAACTTCCCGTACTATACGGTCTGCCCCCCTAAGATTGACACCAAACTGACCTGGAAAAGAAATATAATTGGGGCCTTATACCTAGTATAATCATGTAGATGTATACGGCTGTCATTAGACCTATTCTTACATACGGAACACTGGTATGGGGGCTAAACGGCTAACACTCTCTCTCTGCACCTATAGCTAAATATTATACTTGGAGATTGACACCAAACTGGCCAGGAAAATAAATGTAGAAAAAAAATAAATAAAGCCTATATGACCTACTACGTCAGCAAGAATTGGGGCCTTAAACCACATGATTAGGATGTTTACGCCTGTCATTATACCTATTCTTACATATGGAGCCACCATACCGGCCAGCGCTAAAGAAACAATACAATATCAGAAAATTGAATGGAATATAAAGAGTAGCATTTACTGGTGCAATGAGGTCTTGTCCGACTATCGCGCTTACTGTGGTCCTGCATAATCCACCTATAGACATCTATATTCACAAACTAGCTGCATGTTCTGCAATAAGAATAAAAGAATTGGGTAGTTGGAATCTGAAGAACTATGGACATAGTGATATCCTAAACCAACTCAACGTTAATAAATCGGACTACATTCTCCCAATGCTTGATTTCAATAGATTCTTCCAGGTGAGGATATCCTCTAAACGAGAATGAAGACGGGTCATAATAGGGGAGAAAGATATCATTTCGGTCTATACCGACGGGTCCAGAATAGACTACTGAGTAGGCACGGGAGTATATTCCGATGATCTGGACATTTCTCTCTCTATCCATCTACCGAACTCGGCTAGTATCTTCCAAGCGGAGTACTGGGCATAGAAAAGGCCTGCGAAGCTCTATTGAATAACCACGAGAGAGGATACATAAAGCAGCAATTTACACAGATAGCCAGGCGGCTCTCCTGGCCTTGTCATCGCTCATCACTAATTCCAGCATAGTCCATAACTGCAAGAAAGCACTGAGCTCACTAGAAGACAAGCTAGACTTGATATAGGCTCCCGGCCACAAGAACATTTGCGGCAACGAAAAAGCAGAAAACTACAGACTAAATGCTACCATAACAGGGCATTGGCCATTTGGAGAACATGCGTCCAAAATGGGTATGCCCTACAACAACATTTGTCGAGGCTGCGAAATAGTAGGGATTAAGGAAACAATTTTCCATTTTCTGTGTGAATGCCCTGCCCTATCGCAGATCCGACACAGAACAGATGTCTACAAAAAGCATATCGCAACTATAAAATGTTTAGAAAGAGCAGCTGAAACGTGATAGCAATAGTAAAAATGTTTACGACTAGTGCATCAAAATGGCACAGCTAGTGCTAATTGAGCCCAAAATAAAACAGGGCTGCACTCTTACCTTCCTATCAACCTTAATTGTTAGCAGAAGAGCAACTCGTAACAACGTCAAGTTGAAGTCTGGGCGCATTTTGAAACTAAAAAATAAGTAGGCATAGCCATACGCAATATGCGGTATGAAAAGCAATAGATTATTTAATTTTAAATCACTGGCTAAATGGGCTTCTGAGCCCCTCTTATTAATATAACACAGCTACAGCCCACACATACACACTACATCTTCACACCATACTCAACACCTGGGCATCATACACATCATATTTTCATCCCACACTACACACCCCATACTCAACACCTCGGCATCATGCACACCGCATCATCATCTACACCAGTGGTTCCCAAACTTATTTTGTCTACCGCCCACTTTGAGAATAAATATTTTTTTAGCGCCCCCATTTTTTCACCTATTTAAAAACCACAATAACTTCAAGTTAATTATTGTGACTTATATATATGTATATTAACGGAGAATTCTAAACGAAACTTTTACTATAACCAGCAACTTGAAACCTAAGCGCAGTAGGTAACATACAACGGCGCTTAGGTCTCAAGTTAACTCTTACGGGCTCCAAGTGCCAATAAGAATGGTTATTGCAACGCAACTATATAGTATTAAAACAGAGAATCTTTTATTAAAAATAAACTAAACTAATCGATCCTTATATAAAAACTAATGTGAAGGATGAATATGATCCTGTTTAATAAGTTTGTTAATATCAGGTTCCAATTTACTCAAGAACAGTCGCAAGTCGCCACGTTCGGTAACAAGCAAACGATTTCTCTTTTTAGTAAGCAGTGTTGTCACAGCACTAAATCCACGTTCACACAAATATGACGATGGGAATGCTATCAAGAATCGTTGAACGATTGACCACAATCCAGGGTACAATTGCGGGATCGGTTTTTGTAGCCAAAATTCTTAGTAACCATTTTTTGAACTTGATTATTATTTCCTCGTTTGTTGTCAATAATATGAGTTCTTCTTCCAGCTGAGGTGACATTTGAAAACGGATCCAACACCCAGTCTGGTATTTCCAAGTTCAAAATGTCCTGGTATCGTTCGGTGAAGTCAATGTGGAGGTTTTCCAAATGTTGGCAGTAGGTAAAAAATTCGTCGATACTGCATGATACTGATAAATTCGGAAAATTGTGAAACTCACGTCTGCCCAGATTCTTTTTGTGTAGAAGCAGTTTGGCTGCGTAAGCAGCAACGACGTTTCTTGTTTTAATTAAATTTAGTTTATCGCCTTGCAGTTGGAGATTCATGTCGTTGAACAATTTATACAGGTCTGTCATGTAAGCTATATCATTCTTTGATGTTATGAGCTTGTCTTGAAATTCTGTATCTTTATTTTCCAAGAACTCTATAACAGAGTCAAACAGGTTTTAGAATCGAGTCAGACAATTGCCTCTTGATAGCCAACGAACTTCAGTATGAAACAACAAACGATTGAAATCCTCGTCATTAGTAACACAAAGCTGATGAAATAATCTATCATTCAAAGAGCTGTTGCGGATTTTATTGACTGCTTTGATGACATATTGCAGTGATTGAAATAGTTTTTCTAGCAACTTAATGTTGTCTATGAATAACGCAATGTACACCAAGGACATCTGGAATTTTATTTTTTAAGTACGCTATGAAGCTTTTATGGCGCCCTGTCATAGCCGGAGCGCCATCCGTAGCAACTGAAATAATATTTTTCAAAGCAATTTCTTTCTCATCGCAAAACTTTTCCAAAATATTAAATATGGTTTCGCCTTTGAATCGATCTTTAAATTTCTATCAAATAATAGTTCTTCACATATTTTCTCATCTTTAATAAAACTCACGTAAGACAACAACAATGCTTCATTAGTTGGTAAAGTGGACTCATCCAGCTGAATTGAAAATTGACTTGACCTCAGGTGATCGTACAATGATTCTTCAATGTTTTCAGTCATTTCATCAATTCGTCTTTGCACAGAATTATTACTCAAAGGAATTTTTCGGATAATATCTGCGCCCGGTTTATGAAGCACGGTAGTTATTACTTCATTTATTGCTGGCAATATTAACTCTTCTCCGATGTTATGTGGTTTGCCTTTTTGAGCAATTAACAAAGAAATATTGTAAGAAGCTCGAAGTCCGTCGTCATCTTGCTTAGCAGCCGCCGAAAATAGTTTTGCTACACTTGGCTGAGTATTATGCTTCTTCTGGATGCATTTTATTTAAATGATCTTGCAGTCTTGAAGGCTTCATTGCTTCATTCGAAAATGTTTTTAGACATTGAAGACACAAAGGCGAGGATGGGTTTGTGGGATTTTCAATGAATCCGAATTTAATGTATTCCGCACAGTATTGCCGTCTCTTCTTTTTTACTTCCGACATTGTTTTGCTTTGAGAAATACGTTTAACTTCGCGAGTAGTGTAAAGGAGGCGTAAGTAATGCTCATCTATTGCGCGCAAAACCACAAATGAATATAAAATAAATATTACATTGTTTATATAGGAATACTTAAGCATATTATTATATAGTAGTCCAAAAATATGAATTTTTATTTTTCCTAGAAATACATTTGTAAAAAAGGATCTTTCTCCTTTTCGTATTATCTTATTTTCCCAGAAATACATTTGTAAAAAATGATAAAGATCCTTTTTTTATTTTTCACATAAAAGATTTAAGGAGTTCAGAAGCTCAAAACGTGCGCTACATCAGCTACCTACCCGACGTCATTTCGCAAGTGATAAAATAAATTATTCAAGAGCTCAAAGCATGCGCTACATCAGCTCGAAACTACCTACCCTACACCTTTGCGCAAATGATTATATGTATATATTGTCAGTTAGTATTCTATAAATTCTATCCTGTCGAGATGCCCCGTTATGAAACGGAGCGACCGACTGACATGATTTTAATTTTTTCTATATTCAATAAAATAGGACAGATATATGACCTACGCGGAGAGAAATATAGAATCGAGTTTGAGCAATCTTTTAATTCAAATTAGTTGATGTTCACAAGTTGTTGTTGAGAGTCGAGAGCTCATGTAGTCGTTGTCTAAGAGGCCTCCTAGCTAAATAAAATTACAAATAACCCCCCAGACCTCTACACAACGCCCCCATTTTCTTTCTGGGTCTCTTACCGCCCCCCTTGATACCTGCAGCGCCCACTAGGGGGCGTTAGCGCCCACTTTGGGAAACACTGATCTACAGCATACTTTCACACCACACACAAGGACACCAAAACACAATTAACAAAAGGGACTTGTGGACGGCGCGGAGCCTCTTTTGTTATCGGTCCGTGCGCATATACATGCATACGCTAACGGTGACAAAGTGGGAAACAAAAGCCGTTGGCTAATAAAAGAAAAAAGTACCGATAGGACAAAGCCTTCACAAAAAAAAAAAAAAATTACCGGTAGTGCCAAAAACAAATAGTGCAAAAGAAAATAAAAAATTTGAAAAGGAAAGGAATTTGTGGAAAAGACAACAAAGTGAGGAAATAGGAATTGTGAAAGAAGGAAACAGTGGTGTTAAAATCGCGAAAAAATTATATATACATAGGTAAAGATATGTATATACAAAACTCCTATACACTTATGTGCATAGTTTGTCAACATATAAAAAGTGAAGCTACAAAATAAAAGTGAGGTGACAGAAAGTGCTAAACATAAAATACATATAATATACATATATATGTATATGTATGTATGGTGAAACCAAAAAGGAAAAAAAAGAGAAAAGTGAGGTGACAAAGTTGTGGTGCACAAACGGAGAAAAAAAAACATTATTACAAGCAAGCACAGTGCTTGAACAACAAAAGCCCAAAGTGAGACAAAATAGGAATCTGGAAACACAACCACAACACCAGCAGCAAAAGAACTGGGGAGAAGAAAAACAGTCACAAACCGGCACAAAAAGGCACACGCAATTCAAAACATACACAATTACAAGTATTATTCCCAAAAGCCCCTGGCGGAAATCAAAGTTAGTGGTATCGTTTCTTATCAATATTTATATAATTTTATACATATATGTGTGTTTGAAATTAAAAAAAAAATTTTTTTTAATTGCGGTTCTGACCAAAATTCCGGTCAAAAAAGAACAGAAAACCGTTACCAAACTGTTTTCGGTATCCGGTTTATTTCCCGGTAAAAACCGAGAAACCGCAAACAAAGCAGTTTGGTCCTGTATATAGCGGATTATTGATTGCCGGTAAATGCTTATCGTTGTGTTATAACACAGAAACTATCCCCAAAAACAATAAAGTATAAACAAGTATTTACTTGCAGAATTTTCCAGCAATACCCCTTATACTTAATCAAGTAAAAGCAGGATTGCTTAAAATAAGCTATGTCAATCATAAGAAAAAAAATATATGCGCAATTAAAATTGGAGATAAAATACATACATACATATATGTCACATACATATATTTCTATAACATCCAAAGAGCATAACTTGCTCTTTTACTAGTTACCATTAATATATATATTTCAAAAATACATATACATACATATATCTATAATTAAAAGATTATGAAATTCTCTTTTCGCGCACACACATGTATAGTATATGCGGCGCAATTATAAAAAATACATATACATAAAAACGAGTGAACTTGAGAAAATTACCTGCGGTTGGTTAATTCTCTTCTCGTGGTTTTTCATACGAACATATACATATATACATACGTATATGTATATATATGTACATGCGGGCGCAAATATACAATATATACTGAAAAGTATACCCGGTCGACATCGGGTACAAATTACATAACAAAAAAACTTTCCTTTTCATAATTAAATATTTGTACAAAAGTGTATTGTCACGTATGTAGATACGATAATTGCTTTAAAGTCCACATTGGCATATTTCCCGCAATACCCCTTGATTTTGGATCAACAAAAACAAGCAGGATTGTGTAAAAAACCAAAGCGTAATACATATGTACATACATGCATATGTATGTACAAAGTGCATTGATCTCTAAAACGAGCGCTCATTGGCACATAACAAATAAAATATCCACCTATAGGTATACCCAATAGGACAGTTGGACATAAAGCATATATAAAAGAAATATACACAGAAAAATAAAATACTTAAAATAATTTCCGGTCATTAAAAAATAATTAAATCAAATTTAAGCGATTAATTATTTACTTCATTTTAAAACTCTTATTAACTTAAAAGAGTTCGCGATTGCACATACATATTATCAAATACGAAAAGCGTTATCTTTATATCAATTTCGTTAAAAACTCTTATTTACTTAAAAGAGTTGTCGTCTAATCATATAAATACATACATATATAAACGAAAATATTTTTTGAAATCTCGGTCTATCAAAAAGCCATTTTATTTTATTGATTTTTTTTGAAACTCTTACATACAAAAGAGCCTTCTATTCAACATTTTATATACGAAACTTTTTCAAAACATCTACAAGTCTAGTTTTCACTAAGACGTTTTGATTTATTCTATACATATTTTAAATGGGCTCAGACTCAAAGGAATCTAAAAGAACTCAGTTGATTGCAGACGAAAAAACTCCATGTACACCGGCAGAAGCTACACGATCAAAGCAAGGTGCTACAAAACTAAAGAGGGGTAAAGATATTTCTTATACAAAATTCATTGCTGAGAGTGACAGTTTGATACGATACTGCACTCGATTTTCATCTTCACCGATCCAAGACAATTCTGAATCGGTCTTAGAAATCAAAAAAGACAATTTAGTCAATTTCTGGACACGTCTCCAAGCGGCATATGACGCAATCGTAGAATCTGACGACTCAGATCTACCGGAAAATTTTAAATCCTCGGCATACACCAAGTATGAACACTGCCTAGACCAGTTCGAAGACACAAAAGCAATGATTTCTGATCAACTAAAGCTATTAAGAGCAATTGCACCTACTCCACAACCGAGAGTAGAACTGCCACAAAGACAAGCCCAAGAGGCAAGTTCAGGCATTCACCTGAGTATGCGACACAGATATATTTCATGGTGGTTATGAACAGTGGCCGTCCTTCCGGGACATGTTTACAGCCGTGTACACAAACCATCCTAAATTATCATAAGCGCGAAAATTGTATCACCGCAGATACAAAACCAGCAGGCGTAAAGTCAAACAGTTGGCTCTCAATGCCGAAAATTTCAATTTTGCTTGGGAAGCTCTTAAAGCTCGTTACGAAAATGAGAGAATATTGGTCGACAAGCAAGTAATAATACTAATGAATGTAGGATTTAATTTAAAATGAACACACCACGTTTTAGTTGTATAACTTTATTTCTTTCGCACTTTATAATTCAGGCGGTGGCGCGACCGCATTGTACAACGTCTTCTTAACAACTGATGCTTAAACAATATGATTCTTATTCTTTATACAAAAATGGATGATCCATATGGACCGTTACAATGATGGCTGCTGATGGACGCTTCGTCAATTAACAGCTGATTTTGCAGTGTTGCCATCTGAACTACATTATTCGTTCAATGACAACAATGCCACATGTTCTATATATTATTTCTTCCTACATGAATTTCCCAAAAATTCAGAAAGAAACCAGTGAAGAATTCATAAAGCTTCAATCCACTGTTTCAAATTGCTGTCGGTTTTATCGACACAGAATATTCCCACAGATAATTGGGACCCCATTCTGGTAAACATATGCACAGCTGCATTACCAGAAAAATCGTTACTTTTGTGGAAGCAATCGCTCTCATCGCGAAGAAAGTGCCCAACGTGGCAGCAAATGAAAGAATTTCTTACTACCCAATATGAAATTGCAGAAAGGGTAGATAAAAAACTAGTCAGAACGAAAAACGTTCAAAACGACTTCAATAGAAGCTTCAATAGACCCCAAGCAAGTAGCCACAATAATTTAAATATAAGCTTTTTAAAAAATCAATCGTTCACATCCGAACAATATAAGCAAACGTCATGCGAACTTTGTAGAGGAGGTCACAAGCTAAAATCGTGCGAAAAATTCAAAAAATATGAATGTTAGCGAACGAAACAATTTCGTAAGAACGAAAAAATTATGTACCAACTGTCTGTCACATGCGCATACGCTTGAAGATTGCGAAAGCAAATTTATTTGCGTTTACTGCCATAAAAGACATCATTCAATGTTACATATAACAAATTTTTCCAGCTCACCTCCAAACAGCGCAAACGTAAAAAGAGCAACAGGAATAGTTACAACATCAAATTCTGTAAACTGCCAAGAAGCACCATGCTGCTCAAAGGCGTTAAAAACCCAAACGCTACATAACGAAAATCACAGTAGGGTACTATTACCCACAGCAGTTGTCTCCATCGAACACCGAGGAGAACTGTTTAAACTCAGGGCCTTAATAGACCAAGGATCACAACGATCATTTATAGCGTCTAGGGCACAAAACATGCTACAGTTGCCAACAAAACTGGTCAATTTAGAAATCATGGGAATGGGCGGAAGAGTTGTTCAAAACTCAAATAAAATCTGCCCTATTACCCTCTTTTCCCCCAAAGCAGGTAAGCGCATACAAGCAGAAGCTATTGTCTTACCGCAATTAACCAATATGTTACCCAGCTATCATATAAATAGCAATCATTGACAAAAGGTTTCACACCTAAAGCTAGCAGACCCGAACTGCAACACCTCCGCTCAAATAGATCTTCTATTAGGCAGCGATCTCATACCACAGATAATACTCGCTGCACCGAAATGTTTACTCTTTATTTATACTCTTAAGACTGACTTATTACATGGTTCTTTCTTCTATTTATACTAACTAGTATGTTTACTTAGTACTAGTTGATAGTTTGTTAAGATACAGATTATATTATTTGTTTAGGTTTGTTTACATATATGTATATTGTTTGCTTAGATACATTTGCTTTGTTTTAAGATAAGGTTGTTGTGGTATTCAAACTCAATGTTGTTTTGATACTTGTTTGTTTAGGATTGTTTGTTCTAGTGATAGTGCATTTCAATTGTTCGAACTCAAGGTTGTTTTGAGGTTTTTTACTATTATAAGGAATAAGTTGCTTAACTCTCCCCCTCTGTTAAAATAAAATGTCCTCATTTCAAAACATCTAGGCTTGAAGTCAGCGTATAATTAGTAATGTATGTGTTTGATTAATATTTTGTATTTATAATTAATACATTTGTATATTATATACATAATTATTTTTTCGTGTTTCGTATGATGTTTTCTTTTCTCTATAATTTAGTTTTGAATTAGCGTTAATTTTCCAGAATTCAGCAATAATTTTCCATTTTTGCCTTGCCTTGTTTTCGGTGCCTTTTTTTGGAATTATTGGCTGTGTTTGTAGAAATTTTCACTTTTCGTATTGGTTTGATTAATTTTTTATGCTTATAAATAATACCTTTCTATATTATATACTTAATTATTTTTTCGTGTTTCAAATGATGTCTTCTTTTAGTTCGTTTTGAATTAGCGTAAATTTTCTAGAATTCAACAACCATTTTACTTTTTGGCTTGCCTTGCTTTTGGTGCCTGTTTTTGGGTAATTGGTTTTGCTTGTGGAAATTTTCACATTTCGATTGAGGATAAATTTGTATAAATTCCTCTTGTTGCTTGTTTATAATTACCATCATTGTGGTTACTTGTGCTTGGAGTTGGGCCATCTTTGCTTCTTCCTAACTGATAATTAACTGTACAATTTTTCAGAATTTTTCAGGATTCCACATTGTCCGCTTTTTCAGGGTCTTTTGCGAATATTGGTTACAGTATTATCCACTATTTCAGTACCTATACTTTTGTTCCTTGTTCCACTTTTTCAGGAATTGTCGCTGTCCGCTGTTCCAGGATCTGTTGTGAATCTTGCTGAATTCGCCGCTGTCCGTTTTTCCGGATCTGCTTTTGATTCATTCTGGAAGTATTGTCCGCTGTTACAGGACTTATACTTATATCCAATGCCATTTGTTTCTGCACATTTTTCAGGCATTTAGTGCTGGAAGTCCTACTTCCTGTGGAATTTTTTGATTTATTCCTTTCGGAATAAAATCTGACTTTTTGAATAACAAATAAATTTTTCATCCCGGTTGAGCTCTCAATTAAATTTTACGTTAAGTAAAAATGAGCCAAAATAATATATTTTGAGCTGCACCGAAATGTGTACTCTTTATTTATACTCTTAAGACTAACTTATTACATGGGTCTTTCTTCTATTTATACTAACTAGTATGTTTACTTATTACTAGTTGATAGTTTGTTAAGATACAGATTATATTATTTGTTTAGGTTTGTTTACATATATGTATATTGTTTGCTTAGATACATTTGCTTTGTTTTAAGATAAGGTTGTTGTGGTATTCAAACTCAATGTTGTTTTGATACTTGTTTGTTTAGGATTGTTTGTTCTAGTGATAGTGCATTTCAAGGAACTCAAGGTTGTTTTGAGGTTTTTTACTACTATAAGGAATACGTTCCTTAACTGGCGAAAAATACCATTTTCGGATGGGTCCTAAGTGGACTAGTTGCGGAACCAGTCACAACAATGACAACTCAAGTTGAGGATGTCCCAAACGAGTATCTCAATTCACAACTGAAAAAATTTTGGGAATTAGAAGAACTCCCCCCCATATCAATCACAACCCCTGAAGATCAGTATTGTGAGGACTTTTACAAAGCTACAACTACTAGATCAGAAAACGGTCGGTACGTTGTACGACTACACCACTGAAGCAACAATTTCCTGACACTCTCGCCTTAGGTCACTCTCGCACCTCTGCAATACAGCAGTTTCTAAGTATGGAAAGAAACCTACTTAAACAAGTAAGGAAGGGCTAAGTTCGGGTGTCACCGAACATTTTATACTCTCGCATGATAAAGTGATATTCGAGATTTCATTATTCGTCATTTACATATTTTTCAAATACCGTATTTGTGTCAAGTTTTATTCCGCTATCATCACTGGTTCCTAATGTATATATATTATACAGAGAAGGCATCAGACAGAATTCAAAATATCGTTATATTGTAAGAAGACGTGGTTGTGAACCGATTTCACCCATATTTCGTACATGTCATCAGGGTGTTAAGAAAATATTATATACCGAATTTCATTGAAATCGGTTTAGTAGTTCCTGAGATATGGTTTTTGATCCATAAGTGGGCGACGCCACACCCATTTTCAATTTTTAAAAAAAGCCGTAAAATTTAGTTTCTGACGTTTTTTGTTAGTCGGTTAACGCACTTTTAGTGATTTTCAACATAACCTTTGTATGGGAGGTGAGCGTGGTTATTATCCGATATCTTCCATTTTTGAACTGTATATGGAAATGCCGAAGGAAATGACTCTATAGAGCTTGGTTCACATAGCTATAGTAGCTTCCGAGATATGCACAAAAAACTTAGTAGGGGGCGGGGCCACGCCCACTTTTACAAAAAAATTACGTCCAAATATGCCCCTCCCTAATGCGATCCTTTGTTCCAAATTTCACTTTAATATCTTTATTTATGGCTTAGTTATGACACTTTATAAGTTTTCGGTTTTCGCCATTTTGTGGGCGTGGCAGTTGGCCGATTTTGCCCATCTTCGAACTTAACCTTCTTATGGAGTCAAGAAATACGTGTACCAAGTTTCCTCATCATATCTCTATATTTAGCCAAGTTACAGCTTTCACGGACGGACGGACAGACAGACGGACGAACAGACGGACGGACGGACAGACAGACATCCGGATTTCAACTCTACTCGTCACTCTGATCACTTTGGTATATATAACCCTATGTCTGACTCTTTTAGTTTTAGGACTTATAAACAACCGTTATGTGAACAAAACTGGGGAAGTAACCCCAGGGGAGAAAATCGTCAACGGCAAATAATATTCCTTTTACCTGCCACATAACGCAGTAGTAAAGCCAGACAAAAAAACAACAAAAGTAAGATTTGTCTTTAATGCCTCAAAAACCACTAGTTCGTGGAATTCCCTAAATAATATCCTATTTACGGGACCCACACTCCAACCGGATTTAATGCTTCTGAAACTAAATTGACGTATATTCAAATACGAATTCAATGGGGACGTTGAAAAAATGTATCAGCAAAGAGTCGTACATAAAGACGACCAAGATTTTCAACGGATAATGTTCTGAAGATCCCCCACTAGTCCTTTACGCGACTTCAAATTAAAAACCGTTACGTTTGGCGTTAACTGTGCACCATATCTAGCCATTCGAACCCTACACGAATTGGCAGACCAGACAAAGTCAGAATTTCCTCTGGCAACTGAAGTGTTGAAAACTCAAACGTATGTAGACGATATTCTGTCTGGAAGTCACACTCTTCCACAAGCATACCAGGCCTTATCTCATGTAATAAAAGCCCTCAAATCCGCAGGGTTTCCAATAAAAAAATTACGGCAAATCACAAAAATATACTCAAAAATATTCCAAACGAAAATTTCGTGGCCACTAATTTCCTTATATTCGAAAAGGAAAGTACAACAAAAACACTAGGCATCCAATGGAATGTGATATCGCACCAGTTCTCATACGCGACAGAGTCCATAACCGCATTATCCGCCATAACAAAGAGGCAAATTTTATCCTCAATGGCAAAACTTTTCCATCCCGCAGGATGGCTTTCGCAAATTATGATACAAGCGAAAATCCTGATTCAAGAATTATGGCTAGACGGAACAGACTGGGACGAACAAGTGAAACCGCTTCGCTTAGAAAAGTGGTCCCAGTTTGCTAATAATCTAAAAGACATCTCGCAGATACAAATTCCACGGTGGGTAAACTATTCCCCCGAATACAAAGTGGAACTACACGGCTTCTGCGATGCCTCTAAAAAGGCATATTGTGCCACGATCTATGTGCGCACACAAAGCGACACCACAACCACAAGCCACCTACTAGCGGCAAAAGCAAAAGTCGCACCTCTAAAAACGATAAGCCTACCACGACTTGAACTCTGTGGCGCTCTGCTACCTCATGGTCCGATTCCGAAATCGTTCTAGCCTGGTTAGGAAAGCCACCACACTCGTGGAAAATATATATTTCTAATCGAACCTCTTAAATACTTGACCTAGTAGGAGCAGCCACATGGCGACATGTCGCCAGTGGCGACAATCCTGCTGATCTAGGAACAAGAGGAGGAGGATCTTGCAACCACCACGCTCTGGTGGAATGGCCCCCGATGGTTAACCGAATCCACAGATTCATGGCCACAATCGGCAATGCGCAACATAATCGCCCCAGAAAGTCGAAAAATGGACACCTATCATACAATAGCGGATGATAATGAAATCCTTGAACGATTTTCATCGTTCCCCCGAGCCCTCAGAGTAGTCGCACATATGCTCAAGTTCATAGAGTAACTTAAACTTAAAGTTAAAGGAGTAACTTACAAAAGGCAAAGGTCGCGCTTATCGCATCAACCCAAACGCGCTACTTCAGTCGCGACATATCATTACTCAGAGAGTCGAGGCCAATTGATAATAAAAGCTCACTCTTATTTCCAAACCTGTTTTTAGACACGAAAGGTGTGCTTCGTGCAAATGGTCGGCTCGCTAATTCAAGCCTGACGTACAACGAACGCCACCCCATCATAATACCTGAGAAGTCTCCTTTTGCCACATTGTTCCTGAATTACATTCATATATTAATGTTGGACGCCGAACAGCGCCTCATGCAACGTATGGTACGCAAAGAGTATTATATTCCCCGTCTTAAGACCCAGATCAAGAAATGCATTTTCATGTGCAAGACCTGCACTACGCATAAGCAAAAAATGCGAACGCAGATTTGGCAGCACTTCCACCTGAACGCTGCAATTTCGCTCAGCCTTTCACGACAACAGGTATCGATTTTGTTGGGCCTTTTCAAATAAAGGCGTCCATGCTAAGATCTCACACTCTCATAAAAGGCTATGTGGCTGTCTTTGTATGTTTCACGACAAAGGCAGTACACCTTGAGCTGTGTACTAATCTGACGACGGAGGCTTTCCTTGCGGCATTTGCTCGCTTCGTCCATCGATGGGGCTTACCCTCCAAAATCATGAGCGATAATGGCAAAACATTCAAAGGAGCCCAACGAGCCACAGCAAAACAGTTTATTGATTTCTTAAGACAAGTGTCCCCGGATATCGTACAAAAGTGTGCCACTCAAGTTATCAATTGGCAATTTATACCTCCAAGCGCTCCTCATATGGGTGGTTTATGGGAATCAGCTTCAAATCTAATTTCAAGAAGCTAGCCGGCAGCTATAAATTTAATTATGAAGAATTCACGACATTATTAACTAAAATCGAAGCCGTGCTCATCTCACGGCCACTCACGGCACTCTCGCAAGATCCTTCCGACTTCCCAGCCCTAACTCCAGGGCATTTTCTAAAAGGAGCACCCATTCTGGCCACACCTGAGCCAGGCGTGCAGTCGCTATCCTTATTGAAAATATGGGAAAGAATTAAAATTCTCCATCATAATTTCAGTAGCCGATGGAAAGAAGACTATATAAAGGACCTCCATAAGAGGTACCTATGGAAAAGTACAGAAAATGCGCCAAAAGTTGGAGATTGTGTCCTGATTCATGACGATTGCCGGGCGGCTAGGCCGCATAGAGAAGCTTTACCCAGGCTCCGACGGTCATATTCGCGTAGTCGATCTCCGTACGCAATCCGGAAAGCTAACAAGACCGCTCGTCAAACTATGCTTCCTACCGATCGCCAATCACCGCGAAACAAAAACCGATAAACCGCTTAAATAAATCGAATAAAAAAAAAAATAAAATTAAATTAAATAAAATAAACAAATAAATAAAATTTATATATAAAACACCACCCGAAACTACATAAGTAGTTGATTAACCACGACCCAATCATGCCGCATAACGTAGCAGCCATGTTCATATGCCCAAAATTCTAATTTAAATAACACTCTTCCATACAGATCAATATGGGTGCACACGGAGCGGGATACCAGCCAACATTTGTCCAAACATTTGTCCTGATTAAGCCCTTTTTTCAAAATAAATTTTAACGCAGAGAATAATATAATCCCGAGCGTTTCTACTCCCAAACAAGGTGAAAGTGTCAAATCAAGTGGTAAGTGCAAGGGTGCAGTATTCAGCTACTACACAGTTCTCTAAATTTCTATTATTATGAGCCATTTTATTTAAATTGGTTTATCTTTCTTTTCCGAGAACTTCTGTTTTCTTAAAATATCAATATTTAATTTATTCTTACAATACTTCTCTGCTTTACAGCTGCTGCTGATGTTGTTGCTGTTGATGTTGTATTTTTTTTTTTTTTTTGTTAAAGCTGCTGCTCCTGTTTTCGCTGTTGATGTTGTTGTTTTTTTTTGTTATAGCTGCTGCTGCTGTCTCCGCTGTTGCTGCTGTTGATGTTGTTGTTTTTTTATTAAAGGTAATCCAAATGCAGTAATCCAATGGAATATATTAGAGCTCACTTTTAGGGTTTTCAACAGTTTTCTTTATTTTTTCTCAAAATAATTTTTGTTTTGCACTTTTGACGAATTCTTTCACTTTTTGCACTTGCTCGTTTAGGCAGTAATTTTGTTTTTGCTTTTGCTATGATTTTCCAACTCAAATGTATTATTTTGTTCTGCTTTGGAATTTATATGATTAGCTGTGTCTTTGCCACTTTTCTTTTAATAACAGTACTTTTGTTTAATAATAATTTATTTAGCTTTTCTCTGCTAGCTGAGCGGAGCTGAGCAGTGAATATGGAACCGTTCCGTTCGATTGCGCCAGTTATGAATTGAAAAGGTTGTTTATTATTCTGTAGCAAAAATCAGACTGACTCTGCCATCAGATCAGCAACTCGAGTCTGCCCCAATGTGTGGGTGTACCGCACATTCCAACAGATTCAAACTATGCTGAGTCTGCTGTTTTGGTCACGTACTGGCTGATCATGCGATGTGGTACACAATTGCATGCCGTCAGACGTAACCTGAGATGTAACTCGCGCTTTGCTCAAAGTATGGACAACATAATCGGCACTGAGCGTATTATTCGCAACACTATCACTCATCTTGAGACCAAGCATTTAATACTGGATGATATCTCGACAGAATAGACCACGTCCAGTATGCAGTATCGAAAATTTAGCAGGCGTTGTCGAGAGTGTACACGCGGACAGTGGAGAGTCCATTCGGCGCCGTTCGTAGCAACTCGGCTTGACGTATGGGACGACTTGGCGCGTTCTACGTCGGTATCTTAATTTTAAAGCACACAATATACAGTTTGCACAAGAACTGAAGCCGCCGACCTTCACAAGCGACGTCGCTTCGTCCTATGGGCTCTTGAAAAGTTCTAAGAAGACGTAACGTAACTGTCAATGACGACCGTTATTGCGCAATGATAACCGACGCCTGAACGAGTCATCGAAAACTGGTATCGACGGATGGACTGTTAGAGACGTATCCGCGGTCAGCATTCGAAAGGGATAATTATCAAAAAAAAAAGGCAAAGAATGACCATTCGAATGATAATAAAAAATTCCTCATTAAATCTGTGTTTTTTTTAGAAAAGAAGGGAACCTCGAACCTCACCCTTTATAATTTGAAATCCAACGTTGATTGTTATGCTAGAAAAAGTTAATAAGGTAGTTAAATTTAAATGCATAACATATCACAAAATTTTGTGAAATTGTCTAAACTTTTCAAAAACGCAAATTTTCAATCGTATTTTAATTTTCCATTTCGTAATTTTTCGATTGGCACTAGCGACAAATATGTTTTCTCATTTGCGCTCTTTCAATAAGATCAAGACATGAAATGACAAATTCTGTGTGTTTCGAAAGTTCGAAATTGGTTAAACAAGAATTACCCATAAATGTGCGTTAGTGTCAGTGAACATATAACTGTGTTGAAATTTCTGGGAAAGTGGTTTGTCATGGCTGGCAGAGTTTTTAAAAAAAATTGTACTTTTTTTCACTGAGTGAGAAAAAAACAACAACATCATCATTTGATGTTCTCGTTCTAAATTACCTTGTTTGTTATGTGATACATTGGTTAGCAAATCACTTTATATTCTGTTGAATTTGTTACCGAATAGACTACCAATGTGTTACCCATAACATAGACATTTGTTAACGAATATGTTACGTATGTTTTATTCATAACAGAAGTATTTGTTTCCCGGATTTCTGTTGGTACTATTGTTTTGGTTAGCAGTTTGTTACCTTAGCGTTCGAGTATTTATTACCTAACTATCCGCTAGCTTTAACAAGCATATATATTAGCTCAAATTTCCCCGATATGTTATTATATTTGTTACCCATTTGTTACTTCTAATAAATTCGTTGATTAGTCTATCGGCTACCGTTTTGTTCCCATAACCAATTCCCAAAACTCAGTATTTTTAATGTTATTAAGTTTTATTTAATTGTAATAGCATATTTACTTAAACGAAATTAATTAATACCATATTGGTATGTACATATTTCTATATATATACTCGTATATATACATCGCGCGGTTAATGTTTTAAAAACATGTTGTTAATATAGACTGTTTCAAAATTATTTATAGATAGCAGTAATATATAGCAGTCATATTTTAACTTAAATATAAGTTAATAATAGTTAACTAAGTCAGTTTCTTAAGCTGCCAAAACTGCAATCCATGCAATCAAGCCTAGAAGCAGCGAGTTCGAATGTAGTCGACACCACCGACCCGTCGCTATCACTTATACGAACTAATAAGCAAAAAAAAAAAAACAACTGGCACCCAACGGAGTGAAGGAAGTCCACCCTAAACCTTGGCAATTTCCAAATAAGAGAATCATCACCACCAACTGAAAATATTATGTACGTGAAAAGTTTTCAAATTCAAATATTTCCTTTTAGTATCACAGTGTTAGTGAAAAGCTTTAAACTTATAAAATCACGGTGTTAGTGAAATTTTCTTTTTTTTTATAAGTTCATAAATGGGTATTGCGATAGACCGTCGCATTATGCCTTGTATTTGAGTTTCTACACAGCAAACACCGTAATATTTTTTTTGTACTTACATGCACTCTTTAATAATACTTTAGTGCTTGTTCTAACTGTAATTCTATGAGCAACACCAAGACTAAAGAACATTGGACCGACTTGATAACCAACCACTGGCTCGTCGAAATTTCAAAGTATCATCAATGTAGCCGTCAGCGCCACATTACAGGTTCAAAGAAAAGACTTTGAACGTTGCTTACGTCTTGGGACGGCGAGAATGCGGCCTAGACTAGCCTCTCCGTTTCGATGTTGTATTGCGATGACGCCAAAACGGATCCTTTGTAGGGAATACTGGCCTTCGCAAGATGATAGGTCCGACGGAGCGGTGGAGCAGCGGTTGTGCCGCATGCATATTCAACCCTGATAACCTGTTGTATACTTCCGCGTGAGATGTGTAGGACCCTAACAAATTAGGCGATGGCCATATGACTGGGCGACCTGCTGGCGGTGCTGGGAGTCAATCCCTTTGAGATGGCACAGTGAGGGCACCGATGTCGGCGGCGACATAGAGCGCATTGGGTTTGTTGTGATATCGGAGTCAGCGTGTCCCTAGGCGTCGCCGTTGGAACTGCTCGGGGAGCGATGGTTGTTGGCGGCGTTGCTCCAGGTGTAGCCTTAGAGCGAGGAACAGTAACGGTCAAACATATACTGGGCGTTAGTGCAGTTGGCATATCCGCATCCATATTTTTATTTATTTTTGTGATCTATATTCATATGGGCGTTGGTGCCACGTAATGTATTTTGCATTTTTCTCTGTTTATTAGTTACGGTTTACGTTTTGGTTTTATCGACGGTTGGCAAAACGCATAGTTTAACGAACGGTCTCGTTAGTGTTCCCGTTTCTGTACGGAGATCGACCACGCGAATATGACCGTCGAGGCCGTAGTAGAGCTTCTCTATGCGACCAAGCTGCCATTCGGTAGGGGGACACTATCGTTATTGATCAAGACACAATCTTAATGTTTTTTTTCCATCGACGACTGAAATCATGATGGAGAATTTTAATTCTTTCCCAACGGTTTAAGAAGAAGGGTGACTCCACGACTGACTCAGGTGTGGCCAGAATGGGCGCTCCTTTAAGAAAATATCCTGGCGTGAGAGCAGTAATGTCTGAGGGATCTTGGGAGAGTGCAGCGAGAAGTCGTGAGTTTTGAACGGCTCTAATTTTAGTTAACAATGTCGTGAGTTCTTTATAATTAGATTTGTGATTTCCATAAACCACACATATGAGGAGCGCTTGGGGGATTAACTGGCAATTGATACCTTGGGGAACGTATTTTTAGACCATGCCAGGTGAAACTTGTTTCATTAAAACAGCAAACTGTCTTTCTGTAGCTCTTTGAACTCCAATAAATTTTGCTTATGATTTCTGATGGAAAGGCTCGTTGACCGACGAAGCGAACAAATGCCACGAGAAAACGTTCCGTTGTCAGATAAGTACGTAGCTCAAAGCTCAAAGTGTACTGCTTTTGTTGTGAAACAGACAAAGATAACCACATAGCCTTTCATGAGGGTGGAAGATCTTAGCATGGAAGCTTTTATCTGAAAAGACCTATTAAAATCGACACCCACAGTGATGAAAGACAAAATTGCAGCGTCCAAGCGGAAATGCTGCTATAATCTGCGTTCGCAATTTCTTCTTATGCATAGTTCAGATCTTTCACATGAAATTTGCCTTCTTCTTATTCTTTACTGGCGTAGACAGCGCTTGCGCGATTATAGCCGAGCTTTCGTCGTTTCTTCTTTTTGCTACGTGGCGCCAATTGGAGATTCCAAGCAAAGCCAGGTCCTTCTCCACCTGGTATTTCCCACGGAGAGTACATCTTCCTGTCGCTCTGCTTATCTCGGTGGGTACTGCGTCGAATACTTTCAGAACTGGAGTGTTTTCGTCCATTCGAACAACATGACCTACGCGGTGTAGCCACTATCTTTTAATTCGCTGAGCTATATACATACATGTCATTGTATATCTCACACAGCTCATCGTTCCATCGAATGCAATATTCGCCGTTGACATCATTGGTGGTGTTGATACTGGTTCAAAGATAGACGTAATTATCTACGACTTCAAAGTTATGACTGTCAACAGTGATGTGAGAGCCAGTTTGCGAGTGCGACGACTGTTTGTTTGATGACAAGACTTATTTCGTCTTGCCCCCGTACACTGCCAAACCCATTTACTTTGCTTCCTTATCCTTCTTCTTAATTGGCGTCGACACCGCTTACGCGATTATAGCCGAGTTAACAATAGCGCGCCAGTTATTTCTTTTTTTCGCTACGTGGCGCCAATTGGATATTCCAAGCGAAGCCAGGTTCTTCTCCACTTGGTCCTTCCAATGGGGTGCAGGTCTTCCTCTTCCTCTGCTTCCCCCGGCGGGTACTGCGCCGAATACTTTCAGAGCTGGAGTGTTTCCGTCCATTCGGACAACATGACCTAGCCAGCGTAGCAGCTGTCTTTTAATTCACTGAACTCTGTCAATGTCGTCATATATCTCGTACAGCTCATCGTTCCATCGAATGCGATATTCGCCGTGGCCAATGCGCAAAGGACCATAAATCTTTCGCAGAACTTTTCTCTCGAAAACTCGTAACGTCAACTCATCGGTTGCAGTCAGCGTCCAAGCCACTGCACCATATAGCAGGACGGGAATTATCAGCGACCTACATAGTTTGGCTTTTGTTCGTCGAGAGAGGACTTTACTTTTCAATTGCCTACGTTGGAATTCTTGGCTGACTTTGTTGGTTGTGTTAATACTGGTTTCTAAATAGACGAAATTATCTACAACTTCAAAGTTATGACTGTCAACAGTGACGTGAGAGCCAAGTCGCAAGTGCGACGACGATTACAGGAGATATTTCGTCTTGCCCTCGTTCACTGCCAGACCCATTTTCTGTGCTTCCTTGTCCAGCCTGGAAAAAGCAAAACTAACGGCGCGGGTGTTGAGGCCGATGATATCAATATCATCGGCATACGCCAGCGGCTGTACACTCTTATAGAAGATGGTACCTTCTCTATTTAGTTCCGCAGCTCAAACTATTTTCTCCAGAAGCAGGTTGAAGAAGTCGCACGATAGGGAGTCGCCTTGTTTGAAACCTCGTTTGGTATCGAAAGACTCGGAGAGGTCCTTCCCGATGGTCGATTCTTCTTTCACGGGTCTTTTCCAAGATTTGGCGCATGGTGAATATCTGGTCGGTTGTTGATTTTCCAGGTCTGAAGCCACACTGATAAGGTCCAATCAGTTTGTTGACGGTGGGCTTTTAACTTTCACACAACACGCTCAATAGAACCTTATATGCGATGTTGAGGAGGCTAATCCCACGGTAATTGGCGCAGATTGTGGGGTCTCCTTTTTTATGGATTGGGCATAGCACACTTAAGTTCCAATCGTTGGGCATGCTTTCGTCCGACCATATTTTACAAAAAGAAGCTGATGCATGCTCCTTATTCGTTCTTCGCCGCCGTGTTTGAATAGCTCGTCCGGCAATCCGTCGGCCCCTGCTGCTTTGTTGTTCTTCAGGCGGGCAATTGCTATTCGAGCTTCTTCATGGTCGGGCAATGGAACGTCTGCTCCATCGTCATCTATTCGGGAATCGGGTTCGCCTTCTCCTGACGTTGTGCGTTCACTGCCATTCAGCAGGCTGGAGAAGTGTTCCCACCATAATTTAAGTATGCTTTGGGCATCGGTGACTAGGTCTCCTTAGGGGGTTCTACAAGAGTATGCTCCGGTTTTGAAACCTTCTGTAAGCCGCCGCATTTTTTCGTAGATTTTTCGAGCATTACCCCTATCGGCCAGCTTATCAAGCTCTTCGTACTCACGCATTTCGGCCTCTTTCTTTTTCTGTTTGCAAATGCGCCTCGCTTCCCTCTTCAACTCTCGTTATCTATCCCATCCCGCACGTGTTGTGGTCGATCGTAACTTTGCGAGGTAAGCAGCCTGTTTTCTCTCCGCTGCGACACGGCACTCCTCGTCGTACCAGTTGTTCTTTTGCACTTTCCGAAAACCAATGGTTTCGGTTGCAGCTGTACGTAAGGAGTTTGAAATGCCGTCCCACAGTTCCCTTATACCGAGTTGTTGACGAGTGCTCTCTGAGAGCAGGAGTGCAAGCCGAGTGGTAAATCGTTTGGCTGCCTGTTGTGATTGCAGCTTCTCGACGTCGAACCTTCCTCGTGTTTGTTGACGTGCGTTTTTTGCTGCACAGAGGCGGGTGCGAATCTTGGCTGCAACAAGATAGTGGTCCGAGTCGATGTTAGGACCTCGGAGTGTACGCACGTGTAGAACACTGGAGATGTGTCTTCCGGCTATCACAACATGATCGATCTGGTTGGTGGCTTTTCGATCCGGAGACAGCCAGGTAGCTTGATGTATCTTCTTGCGCTGGAATCTAATACTACAGATAACCATATTTCGGGCCCCGGCGAAGTCAATCAGCCTCAACCCATTTGGGGATGTTTCGTCGTGGAGGCTGAATTTACCGACCGTAGTGCCAAATATACCTTCTTTGCCCACCCTGGCGTTAAATTCGCCAAGCACGATTTTGATATCGTGGCGGAGGCAGCTCTCATAAGCGCGTTCCAAGCGCTCATAGAAGGCATCTTTGGTCACATCGGACCTTCTCTTCCGTCGGGGCATGGTCATCGATTAGGGAATCAGGTTCGCCTTCTTCTGGCGTTATGCTTACACTGCCATTCAGCAGGCGGGAAAAGTTATCCCTCCATAATTTTAGTATGCTCTGGGCATCTGTCACTAAATCATCTCTGGGGGTTCAACAATAGTATGTTCCCGTCTTGAAACCTTTTGCTAGCCGCCGCATCTGGTTTGGTAACCAGTATTTAAGAAACAGTTTAATATCAGGAAACTAAATAGAATACAAAGAGCAGTCTGTGCAGGGGTTCTTTTTCGTTAATGGCGCGCCAATCTTTTCCTTTCTTTAGCAATTTCCCGCCAATCCGAGATACCAATTGGAAACAGGTTCTTCTCCTCTTTCTCTGCTTCCCCCAGCGGGTACTGCGTCGAAATTTTTCATAGCTGGAGTGTTTTCATCCATTTGGATGACATGACCTAGCCAACATAGCCGCTGTCCTTTAATTCGCTGAACCATGTCAATTTCGTCGTATAACTCGTCCAACTCATCGTTCCGTCGAATGCGTTATTCGCCGTTGCTCTCTAGAAAACTGGTAGCGTCGACTCATCCGATGCTGTCATTGTCCATGCCTCTGCACCATATCGGAAACGGGTAACTTATGAGTTTGGTCTTTGTTTGTCCACAGAGGACTTTACTTCTCAATCGCCTACACAATTCGAAGTATGCAAGAGAAGAGAGTGAATATCTAGTCAGTTGTTGGTTTTTTAGGCCCAAAGTCAATGATAAAGTTCAATCTTAATCTTTCACACAATATGCTGAATAGAACATTATATGCGATGTAGAAGGGGCTTATCCCATGGCAGTAGGCGCATGTTGTCGTACGACCATATTCTACAAATAATTTGATGCATGCTTCTTATCAGTTCTTCACCGCCGCCTTCACACGGATAATTGCTATTCGAACTTCTTCACGGTATGCTTTCCCTGCCAGTCAGCAGGCTTTAGAAGTGATCTCTCCATAATTTTATTATGGTCTGGGCATAGGTTACTAAATCACCTCTTTGGGTTCTATAAGAGTATGCTCCAGTCTTGAAACCTTCTGTTAGTTGCCGCATTTGTTGTAGAATTTTCGGGCGTTACCCTTGTCGGTCAGCTTATCAAGCTCTTCACACTCACCCATTTCGGACTCTCTCTTTTATCCCATCCAGCATGTGTTGTGGTCAATTGTAACTTTGCGAAGTAGGCAGTCTGTTTTCTCTCCGCTGCGACACGGTACTCCTCATCGTATTAGCTGTTCCTTTGCCTTTTCCAAACAAAAATGGTTTCGTTTGCAGCTGTACATAAGGAGCATGAAATGCCGTACCACAGTTCCCTTATACCGTGTTGCTGACCTTGTTTATACTCATTTTAATTTGAAATATTATTTATAGAAGCTAACAATAGTTAACGTAGTGAAGTTCCCATGCTGCCAAAAATTACAATGCATGCAGTCTGGATCGTTTACTTCAGCTGTTGTAATTCGATGATCAGCTCGATGCATGAGCATGGCACATGAGTGTGGGAATGCTTATGTAAATATTTAGAGACCGACGCTAACGGCAGCAGAGACGGTAAGAATAGTAGGTTAGCAGTAAGCTTACTGATTTTTAAATAAACAGTTTTTGAAAGAGACTCAAAGTGTTAACTCAGTTAAAATAACTTGGGTTTCGCTACCGCTAAAGGGAAATGATAGGAATTCAATTAAAAATAACTGGCGCCCAACCAGAGGAAACCCACGTAGAAAGGACCACCACCACCACCACCACCATCACCTGGAGGCAGAGGAATTAAGACCCCACCGATTAATTATGTAAGTGAAACTTTTTTTTCTCTCCGCCTTCCGTTTATAATTATATTAGTGATAGAATAGAATAGAATTTAATTGAGGTATGCACTGCGACCTTGGGTCTATTGTGCCCTCTCCTAACTCACAGGGACTCACCAAGCCCCATCAAATCGATAAATTCTAGTATTTTGCTGGGAGCAAGTGAGTCGATGTGATCCCTATCCGGAAATATGGTTCCAAGGGCCTTAGACCTTCGTCTGCAGACTGCGATGCAGTCGATTAGCAGGTGCTCCGGGTTTCAGGTTCCCTGTCGCAGAATCGGCAGTTAGCGCAAGTCCTAGGTTGAATAGGTGCCTTTTCAAGTTGCAGTGGCCGGTATAGAATGCGACCAAGAGGAGGTTGATTATCGATCTAAACCTATTAAGGTTGTACCCCCTATTAGCAACTTGCCATGCCGCACACCATGCGGCCGTTGCCAATTACCTTCTCTACCCACTCTCTCTTCCTTACGGAGCAGCTCCTTTATAGCGTGGGGGCCCACCCCAGTGAACGGTTCGGGCCCTACCATATTTGCCAGTCAGCCAGCCAGTTCATTGCCGGCTATGCCTCTATGACCAGGTACCCAAATTAGGTGTACCTGGTTCAATTCAGCTAGGCTGTTTAGCCCTTCTCTACACTCCTGCACTAGCAGCGATTTGATCTCGTAAGCGGAGATCGCTTTTAGTGCCGCTTGGTTATTCGCTCATTTTGATAGCCGCGATGGAGGTTTATCTCTATTCACCGACTTATGGCCAAGACTTCGGCCTGGAAGATACTGGGGAATCTGCCCATCGGTATGAATAGCCTTGTGCGTGGACCTGCGATCCCTGCACCAATACCTTCCGACGTCTTCCAGCCGTCAGTGTACCACTTCAGTGTACTATCCCTCAGCACCAGTTCAAGAGTGGAGTCAGGCGCAGGACCTCCAGCGCCGCCGTTGGGCAGATTTGCATAGCGCCCGTCATGCAGACGCATGCTTGCCGCTGAAGCTTCGATAGTTTCATCTCCACCGAGGCCTGTGCCGCCACAGAGGGCCAGGACACTATGTGACTATCGGTTGCGCAATCATGGTGTACAACCACCTGACAATCCTTGGCTTGCAACCCCAGGATTTTGCTGCCAGCCGATTGCACACCATTAGTGCCTTTGTCGCCAAAGACACCTTTTTTGCCCACCCTGGCGTTAAATTCGCCAAGCACGATTTTGATATCGTGGCGGGGGCAGCTCTCATAAGCGCGTTCCAAGCGCTCATAGAAGGCATCTTTGGTCCCATCGGACCTTCTCTTCCGTCGGGGCAAGGTCATCGATTAGGGAATCAGGTTCGCCTTCTTCTGGCGTTATGCTTACACTGCCATTCAGCAGGCGGGAAAAGTTATCCCTCGATAATTTTAGTATGCTCTGGGCATCAGTCACTAAATCATCTCTGGGGGTTCAACAATAGTATGCTCCCGTCTTGAAACCTTTTGCTAGCCGCCGCATCTGGTTTGGTAACCAGTATTTAAGAAACAGTTTAATATCGTTGGGCAGATTTGCATAGCGCCCGTCATGCAGACGCATGCTTGCCGCTGAAGCTTCGATAGTTTCATCACCACCGAGGCCTGTGCCGCCACAGAGGCCCAGGACACTATGTGACTACCACCCTGCGGATGATGATCTATTATCTTCTCCATAGTTTTCAGTAGAAAGGAGGTTAGGCTAATTGGCGTGAAAGATTTAGCCAAAGAGTAGTCCTTCCTTCCTACTTTCGGTATGAAGATTACCTCAGCTGTCCTCCATGATTCAGGGATGGAGGCCAAGGCTAGGCTCTCCCTCTGCAGCGTAATCAGGGGTGGCATCAGGACCTGCTCACCCTGTTGTAGAAGCGCTGGGAAGATGCCGTCCACTCCCGGAGACTTCAACCTTTCGAACGAGGCCATTGCCCACCTGATCTAGTCCGTCCGCAGTAAACAATTGCTTAACGATAGCCCAATCAGTGCGGGATGGCCTGTGTTCAGTTACGGGCCGACACCGGTAAACCGGAATAGTCTCCGGGAAGTTAGCACGCAAGAGCTCTGTAGCTCTGTCCTCCGCGCTGGTCGCGAATGTCCCGTCATTCCTTTTGATGGCTAGCACTGTGTCCGTCTTCCCTTTAGCCAAAGCTTTGTACAGCCTAGCAGCTTCTGGTGTGGAGGAGACGTTTTCACAGAATCTCCTAAAGCTAGCCTGTTTAGCAGGCCTGATCTCTTTATTGTACAGTGTCAGGTTGCTCCTATACTCTTCCCAGACCCCTGTACGTTTAGCCTTATTAAATAGGCTGTGCACCTTCTTCCTTAGGTCTGCGAGTTTCCTTGTCCACCAGGAGCAATTGCGCCTGTCTGTGGGTACTCCAAAGGGGCAGCTGTCATTGTACGCGATAATGATGGACCCGTTAAGCGCGGTCAATCTGCTCTCCATTCCCGGACCCGTGGCGCTACTGTCAGTCTGCCCCACCCTCCTCAATCCCTCATCTAGCCTCTCCCTGAAGGCACTCCAATTGGTCCTTCGAGGGTTGCGTCTAGGAGGGAATAGCTTGACCCCTGCCCTCAGCGCAAACCTTACAATTCTATGGTCCGACAGGGAGGGCTCCGTTGAGACTCTCCACTGCGAGACCAGCCCGGTTGCAGGTTCATTACTGAGAGTGATGTCCAACACTTCCCTCCTGCTTATAGTTATGAATGTGGGTTCACACCCTACATTCTCTATCGCTAAATTACTGCCTACTACATATTATAACAGGGACTCACCTCTCACGTTGCAGTCGGTGCTGCGACATTCCATATGGTGAGCGTTCGCGTCGCAACCGATGATAAGGGGGAGCTTGTGCAGTCTGCAGTGCTCTACCAGCCTTTCCACCGCCTCCGGGGGTGCCGTTGCTGCCTCTCCTGGAAAGTATGCTGAGGCCAGGACGAAGTCTTTGCCCTCAGTATCCCTAGCCTGCACCGCCACCAAATCCTGCGTCAGAAACTCTGAAATGCAAACGAAATCAGTATTGCTTCTGACAACTATAAATCCTAGGCCTGCTATGCATGATTGGCACATCTTCCGCGTCGAGGAAGCTAAACTTCCGCCTAGCCCCTCGACCCCTCTTACCTTCCGCTGCCCCGATCTCCTTCTCCTTTCCGCTTCCGTAGTCCTTTGTCGTTGCCCTTTGTCCGTCATCGAATCCAATATTTGCGTTTGTTTTTGTGTTGTATTGTTGTTGTCCATCATTTTCTTACGACCCTTGGCTCAACAGGGTGAGCTATCGGGTCTATGATCGAGCTGGGGAACTGGAAGGTCCGCCACGCCAGAGCCCCTTGGCGCGGTAAGGCCACCGTTACTTCCCAATTCGGCCCGGTGTTGGGAAAGCCCCGTTAGAATACAGCCACATTCACCTCCAGGCTGCAAAGTTCCAATGTGCACGGGAGTCGCATAACACCCTGGACTAGGAGGTAGTAGCTCTTGGTTAGCGCAGCACCAACCACACAGGATTGGGGGGCGCCGAGTATGCCTTGCGCCTAAGCCCCTACACCGCGACAAGGTGCCTACCATTCGCAGAGGATATTAGTGATAATTTGACAATTTAAGCGTGGGTGTAATAAACAGGGTTATACTTTGAACTGCTGTTTCGCATTTTTGTATTTTTTTTTGTGCTCTTACGTCCGCTAACCGTCCGTGCCATCTTAACTACCTTGCATGAGCAAAATTAAGACTGACGAACTGTTGAACAGACTTGACAACCAACTTTAGACAAGCAAGCGTCTCAAACGCGAACAAGACATGAATGAACAACAACTGCAGGGTATTATCAATGCGGCCGTCAGCGCCGCACTACAAGTACAAAGGAAAGACTTTGAAACCAAGCAGAGCAGCTTACAAACCAGTTTCAGTCCACAACTGTGGCAGCTGCTAAAATTAAGACTTATGGACCAATAAAAATCATAGAGTGATGTAGTTAAATCACTTCCAGAGTTCGATGGCTCACAGGAGCAATACGCTATGGCCGCGTATGATATAATTAAAGCCTACGTGGGTAGTTCAAAACACTACCAAGCTGTCCTCATAATTCGCAACAGAATTAGGGGATCGGTTGACGCTATCATTAGCCGTTTAGATTTTACATACTCAGACAAGCGACCATTGCATCTGCTCGAGCAAGAGCTAGCAAGGCTATGGCAAGGACAATTGTCGATTATTCAATTTTATGAGGAGGTTGTAAAAAAACTCACACTTCTCACAAATAAAACTACAATGACGTTTGACACCGACCAGTCACGTTACATGAATGACAAGCATAGGGCCGATGCACTGCGCGTATTCGTCTCTGGGTTAAAGATAAGCCTCACGGATGTTCTTTTTGCGGCCCAGCCCAAAGATTTGCCCTCGACTCTTGCAGTGGTCCAGGAAATAGAAGAAAATCACGATAGGCACGCATTTGCGGCCCAGTGTGCAAGATCGTTGGAGGAAAAAAACCTCAGACAACCTCAAAACCTATCTTATCAAAAGCAGCCCGACATTCAGTACAGGACTGAAAAAAAAACCCTATTTCACTAGGGAGCAAAGAGCTCGCCTTCCCAAGCGCGACCAAGTCGAGAAAATTGAAGTCGATCCATCCTCGCGGTTCCGTCAGAGCACTAACTTTCCAAACCAGAACAACCAGATTACGCATAACTCAAGCTTACCTATAGCACATCCCTTTAGCAATAGTCAACCTCAAGGTGCGTTCAAGAGACCTGCGAATTCTCAAAGAACGTCGGACTACAGACGCCAGAGGATTAACCATTTGACGGAAGAAAGAAGCGAAGTGTATGATACAGTATAGACCCCGTTTGTGGTTAAAACAATTCACGGTGTACAAATGAGCATCCTCGCCGACCTCAACACACACACCACATCACTAACACGCAACCTTCACCACACCTCATCACATCGATTGAAACTTACATCCCTAACACACAACATTCACCACACCACACCACTCTTACAACCCACATTCTACACGAGAGCAGCACACACCGACACCCACACCTACACACATGTACATCACCACATTCACACCATTCTATTTAGCGCCAACGGGGATAAAGAAGGACCGTTGATCAGATTCAAGTTCAGTCAGTTCGTTAGCGACACTATCATCGATCCCGCTTCGATTCGCCGCCATCCTTTTGCGACAGTATTAAAGAGTTAACCTCAACTCCAAAACCGTGTATTTATTCATCCTTTTGCGACATTATTAAAGAGTTAATCTCAACTCTAAAACCGTGTATTTATTAATTTTTTTAAATAAAATCTCCGTTGGATACAACTCCCCTTTTTTTTCGGTAGTGAAATTATTTGGATTTGTGGTGAGTGGAAAAACATATAAAAGGTGAGTGCACTCTTCTAACATGGTCCTTCGAGCCATACAGAAAGGCACATTGGTAAAAAATTAAAAGGTGAAGTGCAGTGACACAAAAATACAGAAATCAAATTTGGTGACAAAAAAAATATATATATTATCAAGAAAATATATATATGCACATATGAACAAAACATACATACAAAGAAAGATTGTGGTACAACAGCAAAAAAAGTGAAAGTGAAAGTGCAGTCACCCAACCAAAATGACCAAATAAAAGTGCAGTGAAGCATATTCAAGTGCAAAAACAAAAGGAAAAATCTTCACTAATACAAACCCCCTATCGTCAAAAACAACAATAATTTAAAATTTTCCAATTCTACGAACAAAATAAAAACGGGCACGAAACTTAAAACATCATTTTAAATTAATGTATAACAAAACTAAAACTAAAAGAAACACCAGCACAGCAGAACAGCGGAATGGGAGCGACTAGCGACTCAGCAACAGAACAGACAACGTAAAGTACACACTCACCCGATTCTGGCATACATCTCCCCAAAACCCTTGAGGGAGATCAAAGTGAGTGTATCCATTTCACATTTGATTTTTATCATTATATATAATATATGTATATATGTATGTATCATTGCGCCAACGGTCAACAGCATAAAACCGATAGCTTCTAAATAATAAAAACTTTTAGTTGGCTGGCTTATCCAAAGTGACGAAATAAGCCAGGTGGTCAAAAAATAGTCTAAAGGCTTCCAAAGTTAAATCGCATGATCTTGACGTGGTCTAAAGGCGTTAACTTTAATAAAAACTTTTAGTGAAAGCTCGGCGGTAAATTCAGTTACCGATATAATCGCAACACAAAACGGAAAATAATAAATATGTATGTATCTGCAATATACGTATATATAATTTTTATAATGAAATAAATTATTATTCTTTGCCCTTAAAACTTCCTTCGTGTACACAATCCACAAAACAATAAAAAAAAAATATAAAATATATTTATTCAAGTATTTACTTGCTAATTATTCTGGCAATACCGCTTCGGCTTAGTAACTGTGAGAGGGATACTTGCAAATGCAATACCGCTTCAGCTTATTAAACTATGAGAGGGATTGCTTCCAAAGAAGTAAGCAAGGGCAGAAAGAAGAATAAAACATAAAAAGAACAAATACAAACATACATATATACATATCCGCAAATGAAATATACTATACATACAAAAAACAAAAAATTTTGATATATATATATGTATATATACATATACATATACATATATAAAAATATACATTAGCGTTATTAGCGCATATTTCTAACCGCGAATACATAAACGCGAAGTATTACATATTGCCGTAAATTTTCAAATGTTGTATGCCTATAAACATAGGATACAAGAAATTAAATAAACTCTGCGGAAAATCAACTCAATTGGTTGAAAAAATTAAAAATTGAAAACTTATTACGAGTACCTTTGTACATACATACTATATAAATATTGAAAGTCCAATTTGGCGATTTCCGAGCATTTTCTTGTTCCTTGTCAAACAAGAACAAGCATAAGCGCACATATTTCATTTAACGCATACTATATGCACATAACATCCACTCGTATGTACAAAGGATATTGACCTAGTTTTCAGAGCGCGCTGATACAAGGGCATACGGATAAAACTATAAAAATAACAAAAAAAAAAAAGAAATATTAATTTAAAATATTTTCTCAAAAACAAAAAAAAACAAAACGCAAGTAAATACGAGCGCAATACAAGCGATAAACGCGTTATTAAATTCTTTGTCGTTAATAACGGCTCTTATTTTATTGAAAAGAGCTTCCGGTTATATAAGCATATATTTTAATAATTCAATTTTTCGGAAATAACAACTCTTATTTATTAAAAAGAGTTTTCAGTGACAAATTTTTCTATTATAATAAAATATACATATATATTTTATTAAATCAAATTTTCTGAATGAGCACAGATTCAAAAGAATCTAAAGCAGAATTCTTAAGAATTCCCAAAATGATTAATGATGACAAAAGTCCATGTACACCTGCTGAAGCTACACGCTCTAAGCAAGGTGCTACAAAGCAAAAAAGGGGGAGGGACATTTCTTATATCAAATTCATTTCTGAGAGTGACAGCTTGATTAAATACTGCACTCGATTTGCATCTTCACCGATTCAGGACAACTCTGAATCGGTACTAGAAATAAAAAATAAATCTATTGACAATTTTTGGACACGCCTCCAAGCTGCATACGACGCAATAGTAGAAACTGATGATTCAGATCTACCTGAAAATTTCAAATCTTCGGCTTATGCCAAATATGAAAATTGCTTAGACCGCTATGAAGACACAAAAGCAATGATATCAGATCAATTAAAACTTATTAAGTCAATTTCACCTACTCCCCACAGTAGAGTAGAGTTACCACAATTGCAAGCCCCAGAGGCAAGTTCAGGCATTCATCTCAAAGTGCCAGCGTGTGATACGGAAATATTTCATGGAGGTTATGAACAATGGCCGTCCTTCCAGGACATGTTTACAGCCGTGTACATAAACCATCCAAAATTATCACAAGCGCAAAAATTGTATCACCGCCGATACAAAACTAAAGGTCAAGCAGGCGTAATAGTCAAGCAGTTCGCATTGAATGACGATAATTTTAATTTAGCTTGGGAAGATTTAAGACAAAGATATGAAAATGAGAGAATATTAGTTGACAAGCAAGTAACGACACTTATGAACTTGCCTAAAATTCAAAGAGAAACCAGTGAAGAATTCATTAAATTAGAATCCACTGTGTCAAATTGTTTGTCGGTTCTATGGACACAAAATATTCCCACTCACAATTGGGATCCTATTCTGGTAAACATATGCACCGCCGCATTACCAGAAAAATCATTACTTTTGTGAGAGCAATCGCTTTCATCAAGGAGAAAATGCCCAACGTGGCAGCAGATGAAAGATTTCTTAACTACCCAATACGAAATTGCGGAAAGGGTAGACAAAAAAGTAGTCAGAACTAAAAACGTTCAACAAGACCTAAATCGAAGCTTCAACAAACCCCAAGCCGGAAGCAACAATCATTTAAACAGAAGCTTTTTCAAAACACAATCGTTCACATCTGAACAAAATAAATTCACGTCATGCGAACTATGTTCTGGAGGGCATAAGTTAAAAGCTTGCGAGAAATTTAAAAAATGAATGTCACTGAAAGGAACAACTTTGTCAGGTCAAAAAGACTCTGTACAAACTGCTTGTTCCACTCACACAATCTTAATACTTGCGAAAGCAAATTTAATTGCGTATATTGCCACAAAAGGCATCGTTCTATGTTACCTCTCAATAACTTTCCCAACACATCTCATAGCAGCGCTTTTTCAAAAAAAGCCACGGGTTTAGTTGCAACAGCAACTCCCGAAACAAAAACTCAAGAAAATTGCCAAGAGACACCATGTTGTTCAAAGGCATTAAAAACTCAAACGCTACACAGCGAAAATCATAGTAGAGTACTACTACCCACAGCAGTTGTCTCCATCGAACACCGAGGAGAACTGTTCAAACTAAGAGCCCTAATAGACCAAGGATCGCAACGATCATTCATAGCGTCTAGGGCACAAAATAGGCTAAAACTGCCAACAAAACATGCCAACTATGAAATTACGGGAATGGGCGGACGAGTAGTACAAAACTCAAATAAAATCTGCCCCATTACCCTAATTTTCCCCCAAGCGGATAAGCGCATTCAAGCAATTGCTATTGTCTTACCGCAACTAACAAACATGCTTCCAAGCTATCAAATAAATAGCAAGCTTTGGGATAAAATTTCACACCTGACTCTAGCAGATCCCAACTGCAACACACCAGCTCAAATAGACATCCTAATAGGCAGCGACCTTATACCGCAAATCATATTAGAAGGTGTTGAAAAAATTTCGAAAACACTACTGGCGCAAAATACCATTTTCGGATGGGTCCTAAGTGGACTAGTTGCGGAGCCAGTCACAGCAATGACAACTCAAGTTGAGGAAGTCTCAAATGAGTACCTCAATTCACAATTGAGAAAATTTTGGGAGTTAGAAGAACTCCCCCCCATTTCAATTACAACACCAGAAGATCAGTATTGTGAAGACTTTTACAAAGCCACAACTACTACATCAGGAAATGGTCGGTATGTCGTACGACTACCACTAAAACAACAATTTCCAGACACACTCGCCTTAGGTCACTCTCACACCTCTGCAATACAGCAGTTTCTAAGTATGGAAAAAAACCTACTTAGAAAAGGTGAGCTTAAACAAGATTATGATGGTGTCTTAAAAGAATACCTCCATTTAGATCACATGGAGGAAGTAAGCCCATGTGAAAAAATCATAAAAGGCAAATATTACTCATTCTACTTGCCACGTCATGCAGTAGTAAAGCCTGAGAAAAAAAACAACAAAAGCTCGAGTTGTCTTCAATGCCTCAAGAACCACTAGCTCGGGGAATTCCCTAAATGATATTCTATTTACGGGACCTACACTCCAGCCAGACCTAATGCTCCTCATATTGAACTGGCGTATATACAAATACGTATTCAATGGGGATGTCGAAAAAATGTACCGACAAATACTCGTACATAAAGATGATCAAGATTTTCAGCGGATTATTTTCCGAAAATCTGCCAATAGTCCACTACGCGACTTTAAATTGAAAACAGTTACCTTTGGCGTAAGCTGTGCCCCATATCTAGCCATTCGTACACTACACGAACTGGCAGAAGACACAAAGCCAGAATTTTCACTGGCAACACAAGTCTTAAAAACGCAAACGTATGTAGACGATATCCTGTCTGGAAGCCACTGTCTTCCAAAAGCATACGAGACCTTATCACAGGTAATAAATGCCCTCAACACCGCAGGGTTTCCATTAAAAAAGACGGGGACGAACAAATGAAACCTCTTCGCTTAGAGAAATGGTCCCAGTTCGCTAATAATTTGAACGACATCTCGAAGATATAAATTCCACGGTGGGTAAACTATTCCCCCGAATACAAAGTGGAACTACACCGTTTCTGCGACGCCTCTGAAAAGGCATAATGTGCCACTATTTATGTGCGCACACAAAGCGATATTGCAACCACAAGCCACTTGCTGGCGGCAAAAGCAAAAGTCGCACCTCTAAAAACCATAAGTCTACCACGACTTGAACTCTGTGGCGCTCTGCTACTAGCAAAGCTAGCTTCAATGGTGCAGACCCACTTAAATATGGCGAAATACAGATTATATTTATGGTCCGATTCCGAGATAGTTCTAGCCTGGATAGAAAAACCACCACATGCGTGGAAAACTTATATTTCTAACCGAACATCTGAAATATTTGACCTAGTAGGATCAGCTGCTGACAATCCTGCTGATTTAGGTACAAGAGGGTGCAAACCTCTGCGTTTCGCCACCTCTACTCTCTGGTGGAATGGCCCCCGATGATTAAAAGAATCTCCCGATTCTTGGCCACAGTCGCCCATGCGCAACATACTTGCCCCAGAAAGTAGTAAAAACGAAACTTATCATGCAACACTGGATGACACTGACATCCTTGAACGGTTTTCATCGTTCCCCCGAGCCCTCCGGGTAGTTGCCTATATGCTCAAATTTTTAGAGCGGCTCAAACTTAAAGTTAAAGGAGCAACTTATCTTAATTGCGATAAATTGACGCACCAAGACTTACAAAAAGCAAAAGTCGCTCTTATCGCATCAACCCAAACGCGCTACTTCAGGCGCGACATAGAATTACTAAGAGAATCGAAGCCTATTGATAAAAAAAGCTCACTCTTAGTTCTAAACCCATTTCTAGATACGAAGGGTTTACTTCGTGCGAATGGTCGGCTTGCTAATTCAAGCCTAACGTACAATGAACGCCACCCTATAATCATACCAGATAGGTGTCCGTTTGCCACTTTATTTATTAGATATATCCACATTCTAATGCTCCACGCCGAACATCGCCTCATGCAACATATGGTCCGCCAAGAGCTGTACATACCCCGACTGAAGCCCCAAATAAAGAAGTGCATTTTCATGTGCAAAATCTGCACTATGCATAAGCAGAAAATGCGATCGCAGATTATGGCAGCACTTCCACCTGAACGCTGCAATTTTGCTCTGCCTTTCACCACTACGGGTGTAGATTTTGCTGGGCCTTTCATGATAAAGGCATCAATGCTAAGGTCTCCTACCCTCATGAAAGCTATGTGGCTGTTTTTGTTTGCTTCACGACAAAAGCAGTACACCTTGAGCTATGTACGAATCTGACGACAGAGGCTTTTCTTGCGGCTTTTGCTCGTTTCGTCGGACGACGAGGCTTCCATCAAAAATGATGAGCGATAATGGTAAAACTTTTATCGGAGCTCAAAGAGCTACCAAAAACAGTTCGTGGACTTCACAAAACAAGTCTCACCGGACATTGTCCAAAAATACGCTCCCCAAGGTATGAATTGGCAGTTTATCCCCCCAAGCGCCCCTCACATGGGCGGCTTATGGGAGTCAGCTGTAAAAAGCTTCAAATCTCATTTTAAGAAGCTAGCTGGCAACTATAAATTCAATTATGAAGAATTCACGACCTTGTTAACTAGAATTGAAGCCGTTCTCAACTCACGGCCTCTCGCAGCTCTCTCGCAAGATCCCTCAGACTTCACAGCACTAACTCCCGGCCACTTTCTTAAAGGAGCGCCCATCCTGGCCACACCTGAGCCAGGCGTAAAGACGCTCTCCTTATTAAACAGATGGGAACGAATTAAAATTCTCCATCATGAATTCAGTCGCCGTTGGAAAGATGATTATTTAAAGGACCTCCACAGAAGGTACCGATGGAAAACAACTGAAAATGCCCCTAAGCTTGGAGATTGTGTTTTGATCAATGATGATTGTCTCCCCCCCACCGAATGGCGGCTTGGCCGCATAGAGTAGCTTTACTACGGCTCCGACGGTCATATTCGCGTAGTCGATCTCCGCACTCAAACAGGAACACTAACCAGGCCGCTCGTCAAGCTATGCTTTTTGGCAACCGCCGATAAAACCGAAAAGTAAATCGAAAATAACGTAACAGTAATTAATAAACAAAGAAACGAAAAATAAATAATGATAAACTGCTCCAATATCAATAACTGGCAACAAAAACCAAGAAAAGGGAGTCGATCCACATGACGACTCACTCGTGCCACATTTCGTGGCACCAATGCCTATATGAATATATATATGTATGTATATGTTAATTAAAATAAAGTCTTTTAACAGATAACAATGGATGCCGAGATGCCAACTGCGCCCACGCCCACAATACGTTCGGCAGTTACTGTTCCGCGCTCAAAGACTACACCAGTCGCAGCGCCGCGAACCACCATAGCCACCGCAGCTCCCCGAGCAGTTTCAACGGCTCCACAAAACGACATGCGATCAACGGCTCCGGAACCACAACAACTCGAATGCGCTCTATGTCGCCGTCGTCATCGGTTGCCACGCTGTGGCATCTTCAAGGGGATGACTCCTCAGCAACGCCAGCAGGTCGCTCAGGCACTTGGACATTGCCTGAATCGTCTGTCGCCCACTCATCTTACGCAAGAGTGCACAACGGGCTACCAGTGCCAAGTATGCTTGCGTCACCACCATACTCTACTTCACCGCACCGGCGTACTCGATGGCGGGCGTCATGATGCTCCTCGCAGCCGTAATGCCACCAGAAGACCCAAGCGATCGCAACCACGCAGGCCGGCATACCCTACGGAGAACTCACGTTCCTGGCGTCACCGTAATCCTCCACCGAACCGAAGGCGCCAACCAAGGCCGCAATCGCGCCGTTCCACAGGCCTCAGCAACGTGGTAGCCACGTTACAACGGCTTCAGAGGCTACTAGGCTAGATACTCGCCTAGGGGGGCCAGGATGTACTAATGAGTATCCTTCCCCGACCTCAACACACACACCACATCACTAACACGCAACCTTCACCACACCTCATCACATCGATTGAAACTTACATCCCTAACACGCAACATTCACCACACCACACCACGCTTACAACCCACATTCTACACGAGAGCAGCACATACCGACACCCACATCTACACACATGTACATCACATTCACACCATTCTATTCAGCGCCAACGGGGATAAAGAAGGACCGTTGATCAGATTCAAGTTCAGTCAGTTCGTTAGCGACACTATCATCCGTCGGTCACGTTCGCCTATCCCGCTTCGATTCGCCGCCATCCTTTTGCGACAGTATTAAAGAGTTAACCTCAACTCCAAAACCTTGTATTTATTCATCCTTTTGCGACATTATTAAAGAGTTAATCTCAACTCTAAAACCGTGTATTTATTAATTTTTTTAAATAAAATCTCCGTTGGATACAACCCCATTTTTTTCGGTATTGAAATTATTTGGATTTGTGGTGAGTGGAAAAACATATAAAAGGTGAGTGCACTCTTGTAACACACGGATTTAACAAAATCGAGTCTCACAACTTTTGACGGCATAATTGGACTCGACCTATTGACACAGGCGGAAGCAACTATTGACCTCGCGTCAGAATTGATCCACTTTAATGGTGGATCTGAAACCCTGAGATTCCACAAATGTGCTCAAGTCAATTTCACAAAAAAAGAAAGAAGAAGGAGAGAAAAAGAAGTTCCAGCTAACGTCCGTGCAGATTTTCTACAGATGATGACAAAGCACTTGAAGGCATTTGCAGACTCGAGCAAATTACTTCCGTTAAAACCAATGTTGTTGCCACCATTCGCACAGAGATCAATGAGCCAGTCTACTCCAAAATGTACCCATTCGCCATGGGAGCTACTGACTTTGTGAGCCAAGAAATCAAAGATCTGCTTAAAAAAGGGTTGTCGGAAAAGGGGCACAGACCTCACAGGCGCGCCTAATAAGCGATTGGTGGTAGATTTCCGAAAATTGAACTCCAAAACAATCGCGGACAAGTACCCAATGCCGAGTATGAGTATGATACTTTCAAACCTGGGAAAGGCCAAGTATTTCACCACCCTAGACTTGAAATCTGGATACCATCAAATTATGTTAGCAGAAAGTGTGAATTCTGCCGTTTGCCCTTTTGGTTAAAAAATGCTTCTAGCATTTTCCAGGGGGCCATATATGATGTTCTGCGTGATATGATTGGTAAAACCTGCTATGTCTACGTCGATGACGTCATAGTGTTTTCCGAAAACGAAAAAGACCACGTACACCATGTTGGACAAGTACTAAAGAGCCTTATGACGCCAATATGAGGGTGTCAAAGGAATAATCACAGTTTTTTAAAGAAAGTGTAGAGTTTATGGGATTTGTTGTTACGAAAGAGGGGGAAAAAAACTAGTCCAGACAAGGTCAGGGCAATCAGAATTTTTAAGCAACCAAGCAACTTGTTCGAGCTGAGATCATTTATTGATCTGGCAAGTTACTATAGGTGCTTTATAAAGGACTTCGCAGCAATAGCAGGAACTTTAACAAGCCTGTTGAAAGGTGAGAGCGGAAGAGTTAGCAAGTTCCGTTCAAAAAATATTCCGGTATCCTTTGATGAAATCCAGACGGCTGCGTTCGATAAGCTTAGAAATATTCTTGCTTCCCAAGATGTTATTC
Organism: Bactrocera neohumeralis; assembly: GCF_024586455.1. NCBI lineage: Eukaryota > Metazoa > Arthropoda > Insecta > Diptera > Tephritidae > Bactrocera > Bactrocera neohumeralis. The sequence goes on from NW_026089622.1 coordinate 30,863,224, forward strand.
TTCATTACCCAGATTTTTCAAAACCATTCGATTTGAGTACTGATGCCTCCTCAAGTGGCGTAGGTGCAGTACTATCTCAGGGAAATAGACCCATAACAATGATCTCGAGGACTCTGAAGGATCGGGAGATAAACTACGCGACAAATGAAAGGGAACTATTAGCTATCGTTTGGGCCTTGGACAGCCTCCGACACTACCTCTACGGTAAGAGGGATATACGAATCTATACAGATCATCAGCCTCTAGTTTTCGCGGTCTCGGATAGAAAACCAAATTTCAAGATAAAACGTTGGAAAGCGCGAATTAAAGAGAGTGGCGCAAAGTTATTTTACAAGCCTGGGAAGGAAAACTACGTTGCAGACGCATTATCGCGTCAAAGTATTAACGTTTTACAGGAGTCAGCACAATCTGATGCAGCGACAGCACACAGTGAAGTATCTTTAACTCATGTGATTGAGACTATCGATAAGCCCCTGAATTGCTTCAGGAATCAGATAGTTATAGAAGAGTCTTCTACCCCCACAAAACGGATATTTATCTTGTTTAGCACAAAGACTCGTCATCAGATCATCTTTAACGACTGGGAGAAATTGCTAGCAGTAGTAAAAGAAGTCGTAAAGCCAGACGTAGTAAATGCTCTACACTGCGAACTGCACGTTTAATAATAAAATGAAGGTTATTAATACTTGAAAAGAAATAATAATTACATTGAATGATAATAATATCTGAAAGAAAAGATTAATATTATTTGATAATTTAAAATATATAACAAACATTTGTTTTCACATATTATATTGGTTTGTGCAGGCCGCCTTAAACGCATAAAATACACACCAAAATACGGACTGCGCAGTCCAATTTCAAAGTACAAGTTAACAATAGTTAACGTACTGAAGTTCCCATGCTGCCAAAAATTGCAATTCATGCAGTCTGGATCGTTTACTTCATGCGCTATCAAATTAAATGTTTGGTCAGCCGTTGTAATTCGATGTTCAGCTCGTTGTATGAGCAAGGCACATGGGCGTGGGAAATGCTTATTCAAGCAATTAGAGACCGACGCTAACGGCAGCAGCGATGGTAAGAATAGTAAGCTAGCAGTAAGCTTACGAATTATTAAATAACCAGTTTTAGAACGAAACTCAACGTGTTAATACCTTTCAAAGTAACTCTGGGTAGTCGACAACACCGTCGCTACCGCAGAAGGAGTTACAGAAAGTGTATCAAAAATAACCAACACATTTCAAAGTAACTTTGAGTAGTCGACAACACCGTCGCTACCGCAGAAGGAGTTATAGAAAGTTTATCAAAAATAACTAACACATTTCAAAGTAACTTTGAGTAGTCGACAATACCGTCGGTACCGCAGAAGGAGTTATAGAAAGTGATCAAAACTAACTGGCCCCAACCAGAGGAAACCCAAGCAGAAAGTACCACCATCACCATCACCTGGAGGCAGAGGAATCTAGACCCCACCGATAAATTATGTAAGTAAAACTTTTTTTCTCCCCGCCTTCTGTTTCTAATTATATTAGTGATAATTTGACAATTTAAGTGTGGTTAGTGTGATTGTAATAAACAACGTTGTACTTTGAACTCCTGATTCCCATTTTTGGTTTTTTTTTTGTGCACTTACGTTCGCTAACCGTCCGTGCCATCTTAACTACCTTGCATGAGCAAACTTGAGACTAGTGAACTGTTGGACAGACTTGACAACCAACTTTTGACAAGCAAACGTCTCAGGCGCGAACAAGACATGAATGAACAACAACTGCAGGGTATTATCAATGCGGCCGTCAGCGCCGCACTACAAGTACAAAGGAAAGACTTTGAAACTAAGCTAGAGCAGCTTACAAACCAGTTTCAGGCCACAAATGCTGTGCTGCTGAAGTTAAGACTTACGAACCAATAAAAATCATAGACGGGGTAGAATGTCATGAAGGTCTAGATGCAGTTAAATCACTTCCGGAGTTCGATGGCTCACAGGAGCAATATGTTTCCTGGCGGCAGGCAGCTATGGCCGCGTTTGATATATTTAAAACCTACGTGGGTAGTTCAAAACACTATCAAGCTGTCTTCATAATTCGCAACAGAATTAGGGGATCGGCTGATGCAGTTTTAGCATCATTCAACATGGTCCATAATTTCGACGCTGTCATTAGCCGTTTAGATTTTACATATTCAGACAAGCGACCATTGCATCTGCTCGAGCAAGAGCTAGCAACGCTAAGGCAAGGACAATTGTCGATTATTCAATTTTATGAGGAGGTTGAGAAAAAACTCACACTTCTCACAAATACCAGGCACGGTACATGAATGACAAGCAAAGGGCCGATGCACTGCGCGTATTCGTCTCCGGGTTAAGGAGAAACCTCACGGATGTTCTTTTTGCGGCCCAGCCCAAAGATTTGCCCTCGGCTCTTATAATGGCTCAGGAAATAGAAGGAAATCACGATAGGCACGCATTTGCGGCCCAGTTTGCAAGATAGTTGGTGGAAAAACCTCAGACAACCTCAAAACCGATCTTATCAGAAGCAGTCCGCCATTCAGTACAGGACTGGAAAAGACCCCTATTTCACCAGGGAGCAAGGAGCTCGCCCTCCAAAGCGCGACCAAGTTGAGAAAAGGGAAGTCGATCCATCCTCGCGGTTCCATCAGAGCACAAACTTTCCAAACCAGAACAACCAGATTACGCATAACTCAAGCTTACCTATAGCACATCCCCTTAGCGACAGTCAACCACAATGTGCGTTCAAGAGACCTGTGAATTTTCAAAGAACGTTGGACTACAGACGCCAGAGGATTAACCATTTGACGGAAGAAAGCAGCGAAGTGTATGAAAAGCAGTACGATCAAGTCGCTTATGATGCAGCGGCAGAAATAGAAGCTGAAAATGAAGCTGAATGTAAAGAAGATGCGCTTAATTTTTTAGCGGAGAGTCCCTGCTCCCGTTCATCCAACGATATCCCGGACATTGCTGCCAGACTAGAGAAAACCCAACAAAAACAGCTGGTACGGGATTAATGCCTACCGCCAAAATAGAATCTTCGAAGTTGGAGAAAAGGTCCAACAAGAGACTAGGCGACAAGGTCACTGATAGACGCTGATCTAGGAACAACCGTTTTTAGTAAAGGGAGGGTGGTCCACAAGGACAACCTCAAGTGAAACTCTCGACATAATACCCTTTTTACATAGTTTTTATTTTGAATTTCAGGCATACGCCCATCTTCGCACTTTTGACTTGGGCTGGGTTGACAGCTTCCAAACTAACGGACCACTCGCACGCGGACTACATACCGATCCTGGACGGTACTGCAGTAATTTGGAACGAGACGAGGTACATAAGGCACATATCAAACTTAAAGGAATATGAACAATACATACAAGAAACCACAGACTTGATTAGCGTCTTCCCACAATCACACATGAGGAAGATCGTAGAAGTGCTCACCAGGCATTTACGTACTTTATTAGGGACATTAGGAATACACCATAGGCATGCTCGGAGCCTAAACTTTTTGGGCTCCGCCCTGAAGGTAATAGCCGGCACGCCTGACTTCAATGAATTACTACAGACAAGACTAACGGAGCAAGAGCTAATACAGTCAAACAATAGGCAGATCGTCATTAATTCCAAAACTCAGGAGCAGATTAAGGCCCTCTCGAATACGGTCAATAAAATTCTCAATGTAAAAAAAGGAAGGAAATAGGTTCATCACACTTCTATGAAACACTTTTGGCTAGAAACAGAATTTTAACACTAGAGTTTCAAAATTTATTAATTGATTGCAATTGATACACTGGCTAAATTTAATATAATAAACCCTGCTATCATTGATGCAGATGATTTGGGGGCAGTTATGAAGGAGAGTTTCACAGGAGTTACAATAATCCAATTGTTTAGCATAGCTAGAGTTAAGGTTTTAGCAAGTAAGGAAATTGTAAGTTTTATTATCGGTTTTCCTAGACCTAAGTTATTATGTAAGAAGATTACTATTTTTCCGTATCGCATGCTGGCCGTATATTACCTTTACTGGACAACATTATAGCTGACCGCGGAGGCAACATTACTGCTGTTAAATCCTGCATTGATACGCCAATGGTAGCATTCTGTCAAGAAGCCGAAACTGAAACTTGCGCGCAAAGCCTACACTCCGGCGCTGTAGCACACTGTGCCACCAAGCCCAGCGATTTATCCCCCATTGTCGTCGTCGACGATGGTATAGTTTTGATAAACGATGCAGTAGTCAAGGCTAGCACAGATAATGGCCCTGAAATGTTTATTAATAGCACTTATCTTGTTACATTCGAACGCACCGCTTTTATCAATGGCACCAAATACGTTACTCTCAATGGATACCCGAAGAGACTTCCATAACAGGCTGCCACAGCACGGATCAACATAACCTCCCATCATACCCTACTAAGCCCACCATTTCTCCACAAGCTAAGTGAAGCAAACTTGCGGCACATCGCTGAATTACGCATACGAACGATTGCCACACCACAAGTAACCGCAGTAATTTGTGCCAAAATCGCCGTAATCCTTGCTGGATCAATCATCTTACTAAAGGGTGGGCGGCGAAGAGAAACTTCTAAGGCGGTGCCTGAAGTGTTGGAAAGGTTGGGTATAGCCGAGGACGACCATGTTTTGAAGGAGAGAGTAGTTAACAATAGTTAACGTAATGAAGTTCCCATGTTGCCAAAAATTGCAATGCAAGCAGTCTGGATCGTTTACTTCATGCGCGATCAAATTAAATGTTTGGGCAGTTGTTGTAATTCGATGATCAGCTCGATGCATGAGCATGGCACATGAGCGTGGGAATGCTTATAGAAGTAATTAGAGACCGACGCTAACGGCAGCAGCGACAGTAAGAATTGTAGATTAGCAGTAAGCTTACTGATTATTAAATAAACAGTTTTTGAAAGAGACTCAAAGTGTTAACTCAATTAAAATAACTTGGGTAGTCGACAACACCGTCGCTACCGCTTAAGTGAAGTGATACGAAGTCAATTAAAAATAAATTGGACACTTGTTTTTATTAGAACAAAGATTGTTAAATAAAAAAAGAAGAATTATAGCGAAAAAGAGAAATTTCAGCGGATTGCTCATATTATCATAAGGCAGCGCTCCATTTCCTCATAATTGTTAACAAATAATTGATACTCATTACGAGTGTAAAAAAAAAATAATTTTTTAAAATATACATAAATGTCTCTTAAAAAACCTGCAAAAGCTGTAAATTGTGAGTTTGTTTAAATGTTTACAGTTTAATTAAATGAATCTGAAGTGAAACATTTGCATAAAGTGTGTTAAAAGTAGTGAAATAGCTTGTTGCAATGTTCGTATTTTTGAACTTTAAAGTTGAATATATCGTAAACTAAGCGTTTGCGGTACCAATAACCCTCTTTAATCAGGAGGACTTCCTCTTTCCAACGGTACCTTCAGATCGCCACGCCAAAGAAATCGGAATTGTCCCAAATGTGCTATACCAAAGATGAATAGGCAAGAACAAACGCGTCGCATATTGGACAGTGCAGCTAGTAATCTCAATAAGAAAATGCGAATGGACTCCACTTGGGACTTTATGTTATAACTTACTGTAAGTGAAAAATGTGTGGAAAGTGATTAACTGTACAATTATTATTTGTGGCTTTATGTACCTGTTGTTACAAAGCGTTTTTATTGTCTTCTTTGTTTAGTTTCGACAATAGTGATAATCAAAAAATTGACAAATAACAGTGCATTGGTAGTGCCATCAGAGAACATAAAGACATAGAGAAGGTGCACGTTCGGCAGCGAACATTTGTAAAACTTGAAGTGCGGAATTCACTTCACAACCACAGAATTCACGCTGTGAAATGTTAACATTAAAGCTTGGAAAGTGAACTTTATAAATATATGGTGATTATTTTTGAGAAACGAAAATTAGTTGGTAAAATTTTAGTTGGAATAAAAAACGAAAATTCCTATGTTAAATGTATGGGAACCAGAGATCTGCAACAAGTAACTTTTTCAAGCTTCAAGCCAGCACGTTGTAAAGCAATTCATTGGTATGAGTTGCACTCCTCTAAGACAAACAAGCCAAGCCATGTATGTTTCATACCAAGCTGTTCGATAGGACAGCTTGTGTTAAATATACGCATCAATGATTCTGTTCGAAAGAAATGTACACATCAATGAGTTGAACTTTAAGCAGCAAAGTACGTATGACTTGTTCGATGTACGTACTTTCAATTCATATTAATCTGTATACATACATAGTTAGAAGGTATGTGATACAATTTATGGATGAAAATAATAATAATAAAATAAAACTTTTGTAAAGTTTTTGGTTTCTCATGCTCATTCAACCTTTTTGTTTATTTAATTTTGGAAATTATTGTTTATATAAATATATTGATAAGTGTTAAATAAGAAATGCGTATATATGTAAATGCAGAATATTACCATATAAATACATATGTGCGTATTATTTGGACAAGAACATTTTCTTCCCATTATTATTTGCTTAGTTATTTTCATTTTTTAAAACAGAATTTAAAAATAAGATATTATACACAATCTTAGGAGCTAGGCGATTGTGTTTCTCTACTATTATATTACCTGCAAGTGAAAAAGTGCGCACACTGGCTGCACTGCTAGCTGGAATTGATAATATTTTAAACGCGAAGCTAGAAAGAGTTGGAAACTCAATTTTATTGCTTTCCCACCATTCCATGGCATCAAAATTACTTGCAAATTGTGTTCTTTTTTGTATATATTTTGGATTTATCCTTTTTTTGTTCTTGCCCTACTTGTACACAGGGAATTTCTTGGGTTTTCCTTATGAAGCACTTATGACGGCGTAAGTTAGATGCTTGCATTCCATTATGCCGAAAGATGGCTTCCCATTTACGGCAGCATACAAATTCATTAACAGTGCATCCACTACCATCTTGAAGTTCGCAAAAAACTGACCACACTTCACCACGTCCTTTTCTTTTTAATGATTTTCTTAGAATACCACTTCTAAGTTTTTCAGAAATATTGTCAATAGTATTAGACATACTTTGGGCACGTCAGAATATTGCAATAAAAACACTGGAATGATATCGAACTGTTTTCGTTGTCATGAGTTGGTAAGAATCCAACAAGTCATTTGTACAGAACAAGCCTCGACTGTACATGCAACGATTTGAATCGTTTCAAACTGTACATGTGTATGATTCGAACAAGCAAACATGATCACTGTGTTGATTAGGTATGAAATGGAACAAGCAAGTTGCGACTTGTATGTTTGACGTTTTTCAAGTAACAAGTCATACATACATTGATGTTGTACAAGTTAACACCAAATTCAAGTAACTCCTTGCAGATCTCTGATGGGAACCTAAAAAAAATATCGACCCCTCAGAGCTGAGCTACAGCACCTGGCTTGAGGGAGGATTTTTTGTTTGTCAATCACTAACATTTGAGGGGGTAAGAGTTAAAAACAAAATTAAAAAAATGTTTTTGAAGAACAAAGTTCGATTATCTCAATTAGAGGATTAAACATAGTGATTCGAAATTTGGAATTTTTCAATTAAAATGAAAATAGTTTCTGAGAATAATAATTTTGTCGCGGGAATTTTTAAAGCTTGAAATGTGGACTTTATGAATATGAGATGGTTATTTTTGAAAAACGAAAATTAGTTGGTAAAATTTTAGTTGAAAAAAAAAATTTGTCAATCACTAACATCACAATCACAAAATTAAAAAATTTTTTTGAAGCACTACTATGTACTTGTATGTATGTATGCATTTGCGTTTTGCACTCAGCAATTCCATATTGACAAGTAAAATAACTATGATATAAGTATAATTTTGTATGAATGCTAGTATAGTAATATTTATAGTCAATTTGGACTTGCATATTTAATAATTGAATTTGATTTTTACATAATATACTATACTAATAAGTATTTTCGTATTATATTTTTACTAATCAAAATTAATTTTGTCACAACAATATATACATAAATACATCTTCTATCATATTAATCTTATGTCTCTGCACATGCTCATATAAATGTATGTGTATACGCATATACGCGTTCAGAGACTCAAATCATTTTTTTAACACTTATCAATATATTACATGTGCGCGATCTGCATGTTTACACATTCATATATACTTATATGTACATATATTTGTATACATTGCTGAACAAATAATGCACACGCATACACATGTGAATAGTATGTCACCAACGAAAAATTCAAACATTGTGCTTCAAAAACAACAATCGTCTCAAATAGCATAAGCTTCAGAAGTCAATATGGCCGAAGCCCAAATGTAATAAAACTTACAACAAAAACAATTTCATTCATAAACGCAAGCGCACTTTCAACAAGCGACCTCGCTTAATTCATAAAAATAGCCGCCGTAACATCTCCCCGAGCATGCCTTTCCCAAAAAACGTCTTTTCGCGACGAAAAGCTTAAAAATTATAAATTGAACAACTTTCTGATGTTCTTTTGGAGGAAAACTGACAACCCCGCAAACATAGAAAAGAGTGACAAAAGTGGCAACAAAGTTCTCGTCGATTTAAAATATTTGTCAAATCTAAAATATTTTGCCGTGGCTCGCAAAAATCAGCGTCGATATGTATGCAAGCTCATACAGAAACATACATACATATTTACGATAGATTGTTGGCGAAGCTGTTGCAGCGGCGGAAGCGATGACAATCGGGGTTCCTTGGTTTGAGTTTTTCTGTACAGCTCTGATTTTCTACCAACAACACAATATTGTGACGCTTTGTCGTCGCGTCAGTGCTTCGACACAGTGACTCTTTGACAAAGCGTGACCTTCGGCCATTGGTTGTCCAAAAGAGATGCGTGCGGTACTTGTTATTTCCTAATGAATGTTTGTACATATGTACATATGTGGCTCGTATTTGCTTTCGTAAACATACAGACAAATGTGCCAAAGAAATAATATATGTATGTATATGCCATAGAAATTCTATTGATACAAATGTAGATATGACAACGAAATAATGCGAATATGCATATGTGAAGGTCTATAGTTTTTTTGAAGAAATAAAAGGAATAACCCAAGACGTGTTTATATGAGCACATTTAAGTTCATTTGGCAAATCTTCATTTTGTAATAGTCGAAAATAAGGTAATTTATTTGAAATAATAATTTATTTAAAATAATTTGTTATCTAATGTTTCCCGATTTAAAAAAAAAATTTACCATTTTTTGAAAAAAAAGTTATTGATATGATACAAATAATCACGCATATGTGACTTTGTCTATTTTTTCTTCAAAGCATTTCTCTTTATGCATTCTCGCGTGAGATCAGTCGTTTTACATATATTTCTGCCAGAGAACGTGCTCATTTCTGCTAAATAGCAGCGAAAATGGTGAATTCCGTACTTCAAGTTTTTCAGCTCTGTTCACCGTCCAATCGAACATCATACAAAATTCAATTTGCACCTTCTCTATGTCTTTATGTTCTCTGGTGCCATTGCCAGATTACGATCTAACAACACCATGGTTGCAACAATTTACACAACATCCCAATTGTATAGATCAATGCTGTTACGAAGATTGTCGTATGGAGGTCTTAAATAAATACCATCGAGTTGCTTTCCACACAGACGACACACAACCAATAAACCCATTGAATGAAATATGGTAGTATGTGTAAACAAATGCCTAGCACATTACTTTTTTCAACATTTTCGATACTTTCAGCCAAATACAATATCCGCCGGGAACTGGTACAATTATGTTAATTTTTCGTTTAATGGACATGTATAAACAAAGTATCAATAAATAACAGTTTCTCCAGTCACTTCAATCCTTCCAACCGCTGACAGTGAATACAGAGCAAAAAATATATCACAAAAACTTGGGTGAAGTCTTTGAACAACAAATGGAATAACTTTTGTAACATGCTGTACATCATTTGCGGACGAGCAATTAACTGCTGTAAGTGTAATGTTCCCAAATTGCCTATTTTCAAGTGTTTGCGTTTAGTTCACCAACGCAAGACATTAATGGCAGAGAACTGCAACGAGTACAGTAAAAGCTTTTTATTCGCGGGGTATATGTTCCATAAATATGCCGCGAATACAGAAACCGTGAATACGGGATGGTAATTTATATGGGATTATAGGGGATATGTTCCTAGGTGACAAAAAAAAAAATAGGTACATGTATGTATATAAAAAATGATTTAATTGAAGTTTTTGAACATTTTAATTAATTATATTAAGGCTTAGGCAATGGTTTGAAGAATTTTGTAATTTTTTCTTGGTTAGCAGTTTTCAAAAGCTCCTTCAATTCAGACTGATACACAGCAGTCGCATTAGCAATTTGTCTCTTAAAAATTAGACTTCGTTCCATAGATAGATCAATGTTCATAAAGAAATCGCAGAGCTCATTTGCTATTCTTAAATCTTCACTAAGATTTTTCAAATTGAATGTCACGTTTCCAGTGCTTGTTGAAGCCTCTTCTTCAATAGGTTGTGAATTTAACATTTCCTCCAAGTCGATATCAGTCAAATCTTCATCTTGCGATTTAAGCAATTCCTGAATGTCACTTGATTCTATCTGTTCGAACCCATCTCGTCCTATTCCATTCGCGATTTCGGCTATGTTTGCCGTCAAAATTTGAGCTTGCACGGACTCTTCGTAATTTTCTGCAGTCAGAGCAGGCCACAGTTTTTTCCAGCATGACTTCAATGTGTGTGGCTTCAGTTCTTCCATTGATTCTTTTATGTTTACGATGCATTTTGCTATGTCAAATTCTTTCAGCATTCCACAACATTCATATCAGGATTACGTTCCATATTATCCAAGATGATTTTGAAAGTTCGTCTAATGTAATAGAGCTTAAAGGCCTGGATTAATCCTTGGTCCATAGGTTGAAGCAAAGCCGTCGTGTTGGGAGGTAAAAATGTCACTTTTATATTTGGATGCATAGTTTCAAGTTCGCGAGGATGACCTGGTGCATTGTCCAAAACTAGGAGCGCTTTAAAGTCTAAATTCTGTTTTTTTTTTTAATAAGTTTCAACTTCAGAAACAAAACAATTCCGGAACCAGTCGCAAAAAATAGCGCTTGAAAACCCACGCTTTCTTATTAGCACGCCAAAACACTGACAGGTTGTCTTTGTTTTGATTTTTATAGCCCGAGGATTAAACGATCTGTAAAGCATCAGTGGCTTAATGACACAATCTCCAGATATATTAGAACATAGCAGCAGTGTAACTCTATCCTTTGCTGCCTTAAATCCAGGAGCAGACTTTTCGCTTTTAGAAATGAATGTTTTGTTTGGCATTCTCTTCCAAAACAGTGCAGTTTCGTCTGCATTAAATACTTGCTAAGGTTTGTATCCTCCAACAGCTACTAGGTTTGCAAATTCTTCTGGATATCGTCCGGCTGCAGCAGTGTCTGCAGATGTTGCTTTTCCAACAATTTTGATGTCATGTAATGATTGTCTCACCTTAAATTTATTGAACCAACCTTCTGATGCCTGAAATCCTCCATCTGTACATTCACCACTAAAACTACCATCCGGTTCTTTAAAATGAGCGTAAAGACGCTTTGCCTTCTCCCTGACATTGGACCACTCAGGGGCACCCTTTTATGGTTGAGGTCTTCGATCCATAATGACAACGCCACTTCCATTATTTCTATTGCTGGATCACGAACAATTTTAGCTGACAGTGAAGTTGAAGCTACAGACGACCTTATTTTATCATCGGATTTTTTTTATCGATCGTACAGTTGATTCGTTGACATTGAATGAGCGTGATATGGATGCAAATGACTCTCCAAGGCGTAAACGATTAAGCATTTCTATTTTCACTTTAAGCGGTAACACAGTTTTTTTCGTGTCGAAACTCGTTTCTCATTTTTTTTAGTTGACATTATGAACTAGGAAGAGTGCAGTAGAGACGTGTTACTCGATCACAATTTTTGTAACCGTTATACAAATGAACAGATAATTCGGTGAATTTATTTTCAGAAACGTAGTTTTTTTTTAATTATGTGAGCACAAGTATACTTTATTTATTGTGGTATAAGGTTGCCTTCATTCAACCGATCGCGGCGAAGGCGGCTTGTGTCAAAGTCCTCCGCGATATCATTTAACAACATTACTTTAGGCTGACTTGTAATAAGATCTATTTTACTTTTTTATTAGTCCATTTGATAAGAATATTGGGTTGGATACCCATTGGAATAATTTTATTATTATGTATGTACTTATTAGATCCGCGAATAAAAAAATTTTTAGTCGCGAATATAGAAATTGGGTGTCATATTTTTAATCCGCAAATAGTGAAAACGTGAATAAAGGAAGCGCGAATAAGGAGCTTTTACTGTAATAATTTTTTGCTTATACTTAAGTACTGATCCGTTACTCTGTCTGATACATGAAGCGCACTGTTTGTCTTCCAATCAGCGATAGAGAACAACTTTGAATCACTAACGATCAGCTTATACCTGATTTGTTTATGAACGTTCGTATCAGCAGAAAATACCCGAAGTGATGCAAACTCATGCTTCAATGATTGAAATGATCGACAGACTTTGGTTTGTATTATATCATCCCCTAAACACTGATTTATTAGTGCACTTTTGTTCTAAGGATATTTCAAATACATACATATGTTTGTATATACATGTATGTCTCTATATATGTACATATGTTATATGTATAATGGAAATTTGTAACATGCGCACATTTTCAAAGCTGATACACTTTTGCCACACATTATTCAAATCAGTCCAGCTGAAAATTGTTGTTGTTTGCTGTATTCATAGATTTACCCATAGATTTACTCGTAGATTTACTTATAGTTTACCTAAAGTTTCACTTCAATTCAAACAATCGTCGCAACGCTATGAACTGACATGATACGATTGGAACCGAAGCCAGCCATACGTTTACACGATCGTGATTGCCGAAGAACAGATTGTTCGTGTTGCATCAAATCAGTTGACGCTGGCGGCTACTCGAATTGATTAACAATGTTGTCTATGCTGAACTGAATTGATTTAATTGTGTTTTTGGCACGACTGTTTGTTCAGATTTTATCATACTCGTTGCAGTTCTCTGATTAATAGGTATGATTGTCGGAATGGATGAAAAAAGTGAGCAATTTACCAATGCCTGAGGGTGGTAAAACAAAACTTGATGATATTTACAATAAAATGGGGGAATGAAAGTTAAGAAAAATTACTTAATAGTTAAATTTCTTGTTATTATTTGACACGTATACATATAAAACTCGTTACTGGATTTATCTACTTCTAAGCAAGATTACCAAATGCTCATTCGACATATATTTAAAACTGTCGAAAAAAGGGCCTAATTCAATACTTTTTGTTCAAACCTACGCCATTTTGTCAAATTTCAACTTTTTGGTATAACTTTGTAGAAACCTGAAATCTTTTATTTGGTTAGGAAATGTTAACAACTGAAATTCTGAAATTTTTTTAGGGTGAACAAAAGATTTTAGGTACAATTTTTGACGTTTCTTTACAAGAAAACCTGCTTAACCATATTCGTAGATAACATAATCGTATCATCTACGTAAACATATCATGTAAATTTTTTATAACAATTAGGTACAAACTTTCTTAAATTTAATGTAGATAAATTAACAAATAGAAAAAAAAAATAATAAGCATTTAATACTTTCTATAAATTTTAGATTTTTTTTTTTACAAATTTCGGAGGATCTCAGGCCGGACCGAATTATTATTTGCTTGATTTGTAAGATCAAACGATTAAATTCAAGAAAGATTCTTTAAATTCTTACCGCTGGTGGGGGATAAGTAAACACCTTATTGAGCTGAGAAATATTTCATTCGTTGAGTGTCTCATATAAATATATGCGTGTGGCATATGCATGTAAATATTCATGTTTAATATATTTGAATATACATAACTATTCACTATTAGTATGTGCTTTTACGTTTTTCTTATTTTTTATATCTTATTTAGTATGTTTAATATGTAGAATAGATAAAAAATGAACTAAATATATTGCTGCAATTCACACTTTGGTAGCAACAAACATGTTCAATTTTGAACGTCATTATTATTATATATTAATTACTCAATACAATAGTTCAAAATTAATTAAATTAAAATGTTTTTGTTAAATTAGTTTACATATTTATTGTTGAGAAAAGTTTAATTATACAATACTTCAGCTTGGAGTAAGTAGCAGTTTTGTAGTTGTGAGTAACTATGGACCCCAAACTCAATTTTAATCTTCATGTAGTATCCACCATGGTTTTTAAAGCTAAAGGCGCTCTTAGTTTTGTTAAACGTTGGTCTAAATAATTTAGGGATCTAAAGGCCTATACTAGAGTATACTTCTGTCATATGGAGTTATCAAGTCCATTCGGAAAAGTTAGAGTCCGTTCAAAAACAATATTTACTTAAATAATTTGCATTGGGATTCTAGATTAAATCTCCCCCATATACTACAAGTAATCGTTTAAAACTTATAAAACTACCTAGACTCGCTAGTCGTAGGGAAATGCTTGATATAATATTTCTTGTAAAACTTATGAATGGGTCAGCCTGTAGTCCATCTCTGTTGTCTGATATTAATTTTAAAGTTCCCGTTCGCTCAACCAGGCAGTTAATACCTTTACCTTCAAGAACAAATTTTGAGTTAAACGAACCATTCTGCCGTATACGTCAGGATTTCAATTCTCGTTACAGCACATTTGATCTTGCAGATGCACTCTTTACCATTAAAAAAAATATTTTATTTTCTTCTTCTTCTTTACTGGCGATTATAGCCGAGTTAACAACAGCGCCTCAGTCATGTCTTCTTTTCGCCACGTGGCGCCAATTGGATATTCCAAGCGTAGCCAGGTCCTTCCAACTGGAGTGGACATCTTCCTCTTCCTCTGCTTCCTCCGGCGGGTACTGCGTCGAATACTTTCAGACCTGGAGTGTTTTCGTCCATTCGGACAACATCACCTAGCCAGTGTAGCCGCTGTCTTTTAATTCGCTGAACTATGTTAATGTCGTTGTATATATCGTACAGCTCATCGTTCCATCGAATGCGATATTCGTCGTGGCCAATGTGCAAAGGTACATAAATCTCTCGCAGAGCCTTTCTCTCGAAAACTCGTAATGTCAACTCATCAGTTGTTGACATCGTCGAAGCCTTTGCACCATATAGCAGAACGGGAATAATGAGTGACTTATAGAGTTTGGTTAAGTAAGAGTAAAGTGTGCATCCCAAAGGAAACGCACTCTAATCTTACGAACTAAGAGGGACACTTCATAATTCCCACAATAGTGATATGGATGAATAAACCCTAGGTTTTACGCTCATCTCCTATTGTGGAAGTATGAGGACACCCGAACCAACACCACCCTAAGCCAAGGTGTCGAGGTACCCGTGCCGAGGGCTGAATGGTCAGCGGGGGATAATAAATAGCTGATCGCGAACGGTCCCCTCCGATGCCCGGGCGAGGTCGGAGGTATAAAAGCCTTCTCTCCGCATACCGGCTCTGCGGACGAGTGACTACCCTTTCCGGACTACTCGTGGGACCAAACATGAACGCAAACAATACAAAAACAACAACAACAACAACACCAACTACAACAACCAAATTGGCGACAACAGCAACGACTAAGGACGTGAGCTATCGGAATCTTATAACGGAATCCGATGAGGACGAACTACTTGCCTCCAGCCAGGAGACGAGTAAGAGTACTACCGAACATACCAAACAAAGTATACCGGTAGATACAGCAGTGAAAACCACAGAGGTAAGGACGAAGCGTCCACCTCCAAGGCTGCCATGAGCACCAACCAAAGTGCACTGGCGGCTAAAAGTGAGAACAAAAAGAAGCGCAAGAAATCCCAAAATCAGCTGAGGAAAAACCGGTACCAGAGGGCGGTCTTCATACTAGGGAAGATAGCCAAAGACCAGGCAGCCGGTACCCCAGTTGATGAGGCTGAAACAAAGCGCCTCAAATCCATCGTAGAGGAATAAGAAGGCTACCTGAAAAGGAAGCAATCACAACCTCAAGTAGAGAACAAACTAGAGAGCACTTCTCAAAAGAGAAATCGCTCCATCACAGAGGTACCCGGAACTCAGCCCAAAAAACCGAGGCGGAGTGAAGGAGAACACAGCAGCACAACAACAATTCCTCTTCTCCGGGCACAATACAGGAGAGATGGGTGGAGATCGACGTCAGATTGTCGCGTATGGTGCTAAGCTATGTACTCGACAATCCTGCGGGTCCTCACCCGGAGTTTGACTCCTCTGAGACCCTCAGGGGCTACAGGGTCATCAAATGCGCGGACCAGGCCTCGCTAGATTTCCTGACGGGTAGTGTTGCTATAATTAGCAACGCCTTCGTAGGCCTCCAATTGAGGCTTATACCCGCCAGGGACATTCCAAAGAGACCTCGTGCTCGCATTTGGTTACCCCCTCTAGAGGAGCCAGGCGAAAAACTCCTGAGGTGCATTAAGCTGCAGAACAAATCTATACCAGGTATAGATGAGTGGCAGCTAATCAAGGAGGAAAAACCTAATAAAGCAAGTAAGCCAATACTAGTGGCCATTTGTGATGAGTCCATTGAGGCTCTGAAGAAGACTGACTACAAAATCAGCTTCGGAATCCGCAAGGCCAGACTAAAAATCTTCCAAGGCGACAAAGCGGCTGACGAAGACGACACGGAAGAGGTCGACGACGCCAGCCAGTTGCTAAGGAATGTGGGCAACGAAGAAACCCGAGATGCCCAATAACAACCTTAGATGTGTACAGATAAACCTGCAGCACTCGAAGAGTGCTACAGCGAATCTGACAACCCTCGTGAACGAGAGGGGCATCGACATCAGCCTAGTACAGGAGCCCTAGTCAATGATGACACAACTTTTAATAAATCTACTCCGCTAACAGTTTTGAAAAAGAGAAAGTCTCTTCCTTGGTGGAACAGTGAACTTAAGAGTTTGAGAACACAACTAAGGAAAACTTTCAATGAGAGTTTTAGAATCAAAATCTGGCAGCCATATAAAGACATTATGAAAGAATACAAAAAAGCAGTCAGGAAAGCTAAAAAGGACTTATGGCAATCTTTCTGCACATCGATAGAAAGTTGCAGAGAAGCCGCTAGGCTGAGTAAAATGCTATCCAAAGATCATATTAACACTGCCTACATTAGGGCTGAGGGAAGTGATTGGACCTCCTCGGCAAAAGAGTCTCTGGAGGTACTAATCACAACGCACTTCCCCGGGAGCCAGCAAAAACCTTCAAGGAGGGTTCAACCAGAACCACCGCTGAATGCAGCTGACTATCGAAGCCAAATAGTGGACAAAAGTAAAATCAAATATGCCATAAACAGTTTTGCACCATTTAAAGCGGCAGGTCCTGACGGGATTATGCCCATAATGCTGCAAAAACTAGTAGAACCAATGGTTCTAAGGCTTGAAAATATATACAAGGCTAGCATTCAACTATCTTACATCCCAAGAAGTTGGAAAAGGAGTAAAGTTGTGTTTCTTCCAAAACCTGGCAGAAGAACACACGAGAATGCCAAGGATTTTAGACCTATAAGCCTTACCTCCTGTATGCTGAAGGTACTAGAAAGGCTAATAGATCTACACGTAAGAGCAATAATGGCGGAGAAGTTATCGAAGTCCCAACATGCGTACATGAAGGGCCGATCAACCGAAACCGCCCTTCACGAGGTGATAAGTGTAATCGAAAAATCACTACACCACAAACAATCCACCATGGCTGCATTTCTAGACATAGAGGGCGCCTTCAACAACATAGAAGTAAATGCGATAATTAATTCTCTGGCACATGGTGGCATAGACGACACTGTGTGCAGATGGATACTATCGATGCTTGAGAATAGGAAGATTATAGCTTCAAACGGCGCTGCAACACAAACAAGCTATGTGAGTAGAGGAACGCCTTTGCAGCGCTGAACGAAATACTACTCCAACTAAACGGTGAAGGAGTGAAAGCAGTAGCGTATGCAGACGATATAGTGTTGTTGGTTTCAGGCATGTTTCCTTCAACAGTCAGCGAGATTATGGAAAGAGCACTTCGTAGGTTAAACCTATGGGCTAAAAACAATGGTCTAGGAGTTAACCCGAACAAAACAGAACTGATGCTATTCACTAGCAGAACCAAAATACCTCAGTTTCAACTTCCGGTACTAAAAGGTACAACACTCACTCTATCCCCCACAGCTAAATACTTGGGGGTGGAGATTGACACCAAACTGTCCTGGAAAATAAATATAGAAAAAAGAATAAACAAAGCATACATGGCCTACTATACTTGTAAGAAAATCGTCAACAAGAATTGGGGCCTTAAACCAAGTATAATCATGTGGATGTATACGGCTGTCATAAGACCTATACTTACATATGGAGCTCTGGTATGGTGGCCAGCGCTAAACAAACAATACAATATTAGAAAATTAAATGGAATACAAAGAGCAGCATGTGCGGGTGTTACGGGTGCAATCAGGTCATGTCCGACTGATGCGCTCAATGTGATCCTGCATCAACTACCAATGGACATTTTTATTCACAAAACAGCAGCTATTGCGGCGATAAGAATAAAAGAATTGGGAGGTTGGCAACAGCTGAACTACGAACATAGTGTAATTCTAAACAAGTTCACTATTAACAAATCAGACTACATTCTCCCAAAGCTGGATTTCAGTAGACACTTCCAGGTGAGGATACCATCTAGACGAGAATGGAGAAGAGGTTCAATAGTAGAGGAAGATACCACCTTAGTCTATTCCGACGGGTCCAAAATGGACTGCGGAGTGGGCACGGGGGTATTCTCCGCTGATCTAGGCATATCTCTCTCTATACGTCTACCGAACTCGGCTAGCATCTTCCAAGCAGAAGTACTAGGCATAGAAAAAGCCTGCGAGGTTCTATTAGAAAACCACGGAAATATACATAAAGCAACTATATTTACGGCGGCAACCACGTAAGTCCGTCTGTTCGTCCGTCCGTGCAAGCTGTAACTTGAGTAAAAATAGAGATATCATGATGAAACTTGGTACACGTATTTCTTGGTTCCATAAGAAGGTTAGGTTCGAAGATGGGTAAAATCGGCCCACTGTCACGCCCACAAAATGGCGGAAACCAAAAACCCATAACGTGTCATAACTATGCCATAAATAAAGATATTAAAGTGAAATTTGGCACAAAGGATCGCATTAGGGAGGGGCATATTTGGACGCAATTTTTTTGGAAAAGTGGGCGTGGCCCCGCCCCCTACTAAGTTTTTTGTACATATCTCGGAAACTACTATAGCTATGTCAACCAAACTCTACAGAGTCGTTTTCTTCAGGCATTTCCATATACAGTTTAAAAATGGAAGAAATCGGATAATAACCACGTCCACCTCCCATACAAAGGTTATGTTGAAAATCACTAAAAGTGCGTTAACCGATTAACAAAAAACGTCAGAAACACTAAATTTTACGGGAGAAATTGCAGAAGGAAGCTGCACTCAGGCTTTTTTTAAAAATTGAAAATGGGCGTGGGCTCGCCCACTTATGGACCAAAAACCATATCTCAGGAACTACTATACCGATTTCAATGAAATTCGGTATATAATATTTTCTTAACACCTTGATGACATGTACGAAATATGGGTGAAATCGGTTCACAACCGCGCCTTCTTCCAATATAACGCTATTTTGAATTCCATCTGATGCCTTCTCTGTATAATACGAGTATATACATTAGGAACGGAATAAAACTTTACACAAATACGGTATTTGAAAAATATGTAAATGACTAATAATGAAATCTCGATTATCACTTTATCATGCGAGAGTATAAAATGTCGGTGACACCCGAACTTAGCCCTTCCTTACTTGTTAATAGACTTTTTTTGTACTCAATAACAACAACATAATTGTCAATAGTGCCAAAAGAAAATCCCAAAAAGGGTCATTAAAAACGATTGAGAGATACATGGCATTCGTGCTCGTACAACAAGAAGGTA
Organism: Bactrocera neohumeralis; assembly: GCF_024586455.1. Lineage (NCBI taxonomy): Eukaryota > Metazoa > Arthropoda > Insecta > Diptera > Tephritidae > Bactrocera > Bactrocera neohumeralis. The sequence continues at coordinate 30,883,243 of NW_026089622.1, forward strand.
AGTAAATGAATTTTATGTGATTTTCTTTTTTTTAATAATTTGCAAATAAAAAATAAATACTGTTTAAAACTCAATGAAGATTTGATCAAACCTTTCCACTGGTGGGGGGAAATGAAAAGACCTTCACTGAGCTGAGAATTATTTCACTCTGATTTTATTTTGTATTTTCCTTCCTTATATACAAATTTTAAAACTATCTTAAATAACTAAATATAAGTATGTGTATGTGTGTATGTTTGTATGTATTGCAGCATATTGTTTATTGCTACAATTTAATGCATGTGTGTGTGTGTGTGTGTTTAATATTATCTCTTCTGTAAATTTATGACATGTGTCCCTATGCATTTTTAGTTTTATTGGATGCGCATTGCATGTAAATGCATGACTATGTGTATGTCCATACATACATATGTTTGAAAATAGATATTTATTTTTAATTGTATTTCGGCTTTGTTGATAAGTATGAATTTTTTTTATGGCTTCTTTAAGGGCTCTATTTGTTATACCATCTATTTCAGGCGCTTTAGAGTTTTTGATTTTTTTCGCAATAGGCAATAGTTCGTCTTCTGTGACTAATAGGGGTAGCTCCGTTGCTTCGTTTCTTTTAATGTAGGAAATGGATGCATGTGCATGCATGCATGGAGGATGGAGTCATGTTTAGAAGTTCACGCAATTGAGGAAAGTTCTCTGATCGCCATTCACTTGGGAGTGGCCAGAAACGATTCTTTTACACATGGCTCAAGCAGCTCACTACTTTCGGTCTTTGACCAAGGATCCTCTGGGTAGCCTAAGAACATCCGTTCGAAGGCGAGCTAATGTGAGAAGGCGAAACATCCCCTACATAAGGTTGTGCGCTGGGTTTGGGACCCGCCACGTAAAAAACACCCTCAATGAAAGGATGCAACAAGCATCGGATGAGAGACCCCCCTTTTGATGACGACCATGGCAAACGAAATATGGACTACGATTTGAGGGCATGCACCTGGAATGTCTGGACCCTTAATGGGGAAAGTGCCCTGCCCATCTGGTTGATGTCCTCGCGAAAATAAAGGCTGACATCACCGCCGACCAAGAAATGCGATGGACGGGACAAGGACAGAGACGAATAGGTCCTTGTGACATTTACTACAGTGGCCATATAAAGGAGCGCAAGTTTGGTGTTGGATTTGTGGTGGGAGAGAGACTCCGTGGCCGAGTACTATCTTTCACTCCGGTGAATGAACGTCTAGCCACAATCCGCATCAAAGCGAGGTTCTTCAACATATCGCTGATTTTCGTCCACGCCCCGATGGAAGAGAAGGACGAGGTGACCAAAGATGCCTTCTATGAGCGCTTTGAGCGCGCTTATGAGAGCTGCCCCCGCCACGATGTCAAAATCGTGCTAGGCGACTTTAACGCCAAGGTGGGCAAAGAAGGTATTTTTGGCACTACGGTCGGTAAATTCAGCCTCCACGACGAAACTTCCCCAAATGGGTTGAGGCTGATTGACTTCGCCGGGGCCCAAAATATGGTTATCTGTAGTACTAGATTCCAGCATAAAAAGATTCATCAAGCTACCTGGCTGTCTCCGGATCGAAAAACTACCAACCAGATCGATCATGTTGTGATAGACGGAAGACACGTCTCCAGCGTTTTAGATGTGCGTGCGCTCCGAGGTCCTAACATCGACTCGGACCACTATCTTGTTGCGGCCAAGATTCGCACCCGCCTCTGTGCAGCAAAAAGCGCACGCCAACAAACACAATGAAGGTTCGACGTCGAGAAGCTGCAATCACAACAGACAGCCGAACGATTTTCTACTCGGCTTGCACTCCTGCTCTCTGAGAGCACTCGTCAACAACTCGGTATAAGGGAACTGTGGGACGGCATTTCAAATTCCTTACGTACAGCTGCAACCGTAGCCACTGGTTTTCGGAAAGTGCAAAAGAACAGCTGGTACGACGAAGAGTGCCGTGTCGCAGCGGAGAGAAAACAGGCTGCCTACCTCGCAACGTTACGATCGACCACAACCCGGGATGAGATAGATACCGAGAGTTGAAAAGGGAAGCAAGACGCATTTGTAGACAGAAAAAGAAAGAGCCTGAAATGCGTGAGTACGAAGAGCTTGATGAGCTGGCCGACAGGGGTAATGCTCGAAAATTCTACGAAAAAATGCGGCGGCTTACAGAAGGTTTCAAGACCGGAGCATACTCTTGTAGAACCCCCAAAGGTGATCTAGTGACCGATGTCCAGAGCATACTTAAATTATGGAGGGAACACTTCTCCAGCCTGCTGAATGGCAGTGAACGCACAACACCAGGAGAAGGAGAACCCGATTCCCCAATCGATGACGATGGAGCAGACGTTCCATTACCCGACCACGAAGAAGTTCGAATAGCAATTGCCCGCCTCAAGAACAACAAAGCGGCAGGGGCCGACGGATTGCCGGCCGAGCTATTCAAACACGGCGGCGAAGAACTGATAAGGAGCATGCATCAGCTTCTTTGTAAAATATGGTCGGACGAAAGCATGCCCAACGATTGGAATTTAAGTGTGCTAAGCCCAATCCATAAAAAAGGAGACCCCACAATCTGCGCCAACTACCGTGGGATTAACCTCCTCAACAGCGCATATAAGGATCTATCGAACGTATTGTGTGAAAGATTAAAGCCCACCGTCAACAAACTGATTGGACCTTATCAGTGTATCTTCAGACCTGGAAAATCAAAAACCGACCAGATATTCACCATGCGCCAAATCTTGGAAAAGACCCGTGAAAGATAAATCGACACACACCACCTCTTCGTCGATTTCAAAGCTGTTTTCGACAGCACGAAAAGGAGCTGCCTTTATGCCGCGATGTCTGAATTTGGTATCCCCGCAAAACTAATACGGCTGTGTAAACTGACGTTGAGTAACACCAAAAGCTCCGTCAGGATCGGGAAGGACCTCTCCGAGCCGTTCGATACCAAACGAGGTTTCAGACAAAGCGACTCCTTATCGTGCGACTTCTTCAACCTGCTTCTGGAGAAAATAGTTCGAGTTGCAGAACTAAATAGAGAAGGTACCATCTTCTATAAGAGTGTACAGCTGCTGGCGTATGCCGATGATATTGATATCATCGGCCTCAACACCCGCGCCGTTAGTTCTGCTTTCTCCAGGCTGGACAAGGAAGCACAGAAAATGGGTCTGGCAGTGAACGAGGGCAAAACGAAATATCTCCTGTCATCAAACAAAGAGTCGTCGCACTCGCGACTTGGCTCTCACGTGACTGCTGACAGTCATAACTTTGAAGTTGTAGATAATTTCGTCTATTTAGGAACCAGTATTAAAACCACCAACAATGTCAGCCTGGAAATCCAACGAAGAATTGCTCTTGCCAACAGGTGCTACTTCGGACTGAGTAGGCAATTGAAAAGTAAAGTCCTCTCTCGACGAACAAAAGGTAACTCTATAAGTCGCTCATAATTCCCGTCCTGCTGTATGGTGCAGAGGCTTGGGCGATGACAACAACCGATGAGTCGACGTTACGAGTTTTCGAGAGAAAAATTCTACGAAAGATTTATGGTCCTTTGCGCATTAGCCACGGCGAATATCGCATTCGATGGAACGATGAGCTGTACGAGATATACGACGACATTGACATAGTTCAGCGAATTAAAAGTCAGCGGCTACGCTGGCTAGGTAATGTTGTCCGAATGGACGGAAACACTCCAGCTCTGAAAGTATTCGACGCAGTACCCGACGGGGGAAGCAGAGGAAGAGGAAGACCTCCACTCCGTTGGAAGGACCAAGTGGAGAAGGACCTGACTTTGCTTGGAATATCCAATTGGTGCCACGTAGCGAAAAGAAGAAACGACTGGCGCGCTGTTGTTAACTCGGCTATAATCGCGTAAACGGTGTCTACGCCAATTAAGATGAAGAATGGATGCATGTGTAGGGAATAACGCTTCGACAACATTTTTCATAAATGATGCGTTCTTAGGTTGCTGCGACTTATTTTTGAATTTCGACATACAAATTTTGTATGCCGATCCCCAAGGGTCTATGTTCGCTTCCTCACATAGCTTTTCGAACCAGGATATCTTACTACGGATAATGGCTGGCTTCAGGAGCTTTTTTTGTCGAACGTTCGACGAGTCACTCGCGGACGATGCGTCGATCGTTGAGAATATGAAACAGGAAAAAAAAGGGAGTGTATTAGCAAATGAAACCACAAAGTTTGTATTTAATATACCAAATTAAAATATTGGTTCTTTATTAAATTGTGATTACCAACAAAATTACTTACGGTTTGTGCTTGTGGTGATGCTGGTTGTGATGGCCGGTGGACGACGTCTTGATTGCTTCGATCGCTAGGAAAAAGTGAAAGTGCGCGACTCCCAGGCTCGCTTGCTACGCGGGAGTTTTCAACGAAACCATTGCCAGTTGAGTGAAAGTTATTAACCGTTGAGTGAAAACTCTTAACGGCTAACTGGCAATGGTTTGTTATATACTCACTAGGGGTGGTAAAAAGAAATTAGGCGCTGGCCTAAACATACCGGCCCCCTTGCGGTGAGCAACAAAAAAAAAAAAAATTACGTGTCCATCGACCACCACAACGAGGTACAAATTTATGGCACAATATGAGTACAGCTAAATAGAAAATAGTTTAAGTTCATTTGTTATTATAATTATACTTTTTCTTTAAATAACAATCCAAAAAACAATACTTATTTTAAATAGGAATGCAAAAGAAAACAATAGAATAAGTTAAAAAAGAAAATACTAAAATGACTTAATTTAGTACCGGGCCGTACCCGAAAGCACCCAGCCGGCGCATGCGTCTATCAGAGCCCTGACCAGATGTAGACGTCCCCTTGCCTCAATCTTTACCACCGCCGTTGGTAAAATGGCTTCGTTGGCAGAAGGAAGGAGTCGACCTGTTGGGTCATAATGCCCGGTGAATCTGGAGAGACCTGGTCTCCAGTCTGGCCGAGTTGTGCTCTTGGCGGCGGCGCAGACGGCGTTTGGGCGCGCGACGTTCAGGTTGCAGCAAGGGGCGGAAAGTCCTGGTTTTCGTGTCCCCTCGCTGTGATGGGCGGAAAGGCCGTGTTTCCGCTCCGGTTTCATGGTTCTCCCGGTTCTGGTTGGAGAGGTAGTGGTTCCAGGGTCTGATGCTTCGATGGAGAGAGCATCATCGGAACTTATTTGTTCGCTCCATGATTGATTTTGAGGCACTGCGGGGCGGCGACGGGTATTTTCCCCGATGTGGAGCATGGTGTGGTGCTTTTCGTTGCAGCGCCGGCACCGTGCGTCGCTGGGGCAATTCGCTGACTTGTGGTTGACCGCAAGGCAATTTATACAATATTTGCCTATGAGTGCTTCCCGTAGGCGCTCCTCCGGTGTCTTGGCCCGGAAGGACGAGCAGAGCCGCAATGGATGTTTTCCCTTGCACAGCGTGCAAGAAAGCGGGTACCGGTTTGGGTGTAGGGCTGCCGTCTTCTTTAAGGCACTGTAGCGCGTCATCTTCCTAAAATTACTTTGTTGAAGATTTTGTTGTTTGTTTTTGAATATCATCTAAAACTGATTGGGTGGCGAGAAAAAGTGCATAAGTTATATTATATATATATTGATAGTGTGGAGGCGGCCTTATGTGGTTTGAACTGCCTTACATTACCATAGTGTGTAGGCGGCCTTATGTGGTGTGAACTGCCTTACCTTACCATAGTGTTGCAAATAATAATTAAATAAAAAACATTTTTGCTTTTAGCATCAAATTTATGTTAACGTTATTGTTTTATTTGTCGTATGTTTTCGACAAAGTGGCCTGCCACCAAAGAAAATGTTAAATACAATTTGGCTTAATAATTATTTTCAATTCTTTCATGTCAATAAAGTACCTCTTGCTCAGTACGTTCAAGGGCAATGCATACATGTACTGCTGTAGAAGGAGACTTTCGGTTTGCAATTGCGTTATTTGCTAGCAAAACATATTTTTCAAATATGGTATTTGCAATAAAAAATTGAATCTAAAATTCATAAGCATGATTTATGCCTCATGGTTTGGAAAAGAAGTTTTAGATTCATTCTTGTAAAATTTTTAAGGCGAATTAAAAAACTAACGGCATGGCATCACCTTATGTCATGAATGAAATTTTTTAAGGCGAATTAAAAACTGACGGCATGGCATCACATGTCATGAATGACATTTTTAATTATTGGTTAAGTGCGCACACGTGCGCAGATTAACCCCGGCAGCAGAAAAAGGTAAGTGAGTAAAAATAATTGAATTTACATATTTATTTGAATATTTTCTTTCAGACTTCCTGGCAGGATCGCACGAATCAAGAAGGAAGTATCTGGAGGCCCCGGCGAGAAAACATTGATGTGTTGTCCCCTGTTTGCTGGCAGCAGAAAAGGTAAGTAAGTGAAGATAATGAAATTTGCAGATTTATTAAAATATTCTCCTTTATTTTTCAGAAGTTTTGGGAAAGCTGTCATGTATTTATGTAAGCATCCACAGGAGACAAAGCCAAATCGCGAACGTGCTGGCCGTCTATGATCAGAATGGGCACGACCAATTTTCAATTTGAGTTGCGATGTTAAGGCAATGTTAAAGGAAGTACGACAAGAGCGCGATTTAGCACAAATGCCACGTCAGCAGAAATCGCCAGAACCGCAGCCAACAACATCCTCGAACACGAAGAAGGGTTTAAACTCTGCCTTTGCAAATTCTGAAGAACAGCCACTACGTCCAGGCGATCCTGGTTGCGTGGACCGTGCACGTGTACCCCTAATGTCAAATAAGGGCTACGTCGTATGACCGAAATCAACTGTCGAAGGAGAAATTTTCTCGTCTACGAAGCGTGAACCAAATCGTTTCGAAAATAATATAAAAAAGTTTTTGGACGCTAAACGAAGGAAATGCTGAAGGTAAGCCCTTTCGTAATACAATGAAATGTATCTGTGTAATGTTGCTAAGTTGTAATGTAACTCGTCGTATGTAATACTTAAGGTCACTAACTAATGTACTCTATTATTAACGTAAATAAATTTCCATGTTTAATGTAAGTTATTCTATTCTACCATAAAATGAAAAATGTATTCCGATTTGTTCTGTGTTGTTTGACATGCATAATAAAAATGTTATTGTAATACTACAAGTAACACATACGCTGCGTAGAACTATGTACTTCCATTATTGAGAAAAAATCTTAAATTTTCTTCAAAAATCGCGGAAATTTAAGCATATACTTATTTGAAAGTAAATTGCGATGTAAAGTAGATGTATTTCTCAATGCTGAAATTCTCGTTACATGGTAGTTAAGAGACTATGTTTAATTACAATATAGTAATTACAAACCGGAAAAAAAGTAACGAAACGAAAAACCAAAATTAAGTTATTTAAAGTAAAATAGAGTCGTATGAATCGTTCATTCTATCAATTAAAAGATTTAGCAATAATATTATTAAAATAAAAAAAATACGTGCAAGGGAATGCAGACGATATATTTAAATTACAATTAAAGGCAATAAAAAAAGTAGTAAAACTTTAAAATTTTTTTCCTCAAAATAAAATCTGTTTATTTTAATAAATACATGCACAATTAATTAGAATAACGTAAATTTTTTAAAAAATGCCAACTTCGACTAGTGGTCTGCCAAGATTTTCTGTCAGGTGGAATTTGCAATATTTATATGGTAGTAAGTGTATCGGAAAGCTGGCTTTCGATGTGGCTAGGAACTTTGTGTTGAGTAGGGTGTGCATCCACGTTTTTCTCCTCGTAGGGTGGTAGTAAGACCAATTTGGCAAGCGGTCTTGTAACTTGGCCTTTTTCAGTGATAATGTCAACTACTCGCACTCGGGTATCAGCACCTGGGTGTATATTGACAATCCTACCCAATCTCCACTCGTTCGGTGACAAATTGTCTTCCTTGATGACGACAAGGTCACCTGTCTTTAAATTTGTTTTGGAATGTTTCCACTTAATGCGCTTCTGCATTTCATTCAGGTATTCGGTTTTCCACCTTTTGCAGAAGGATTGATGTAAGGCCTTAAGTTTTTGCCATCTATTTACGATAGAGGCACTGCTTTCATTTATATCCGGTTCTGGTGGGGCCATCAGATGTCCGCCGACCAAAAAATGTCCTGGAGTAAGTGGCTCCAAATCAGTAGGTTCGTTTGAGGCTGGGCTTAATGGTCGCGAATTAAGGCAAGACTCAATTCGGCATAAGAGTGTGTTGAACTCTTCAAGAGTATATTTTTAGACGCAATCTTGCGGAAATGACTCTTAAAGCTTTTCACACCTGCTTCCCAAAGTCCGCCCATATGAGGAGCTGCAGCAGGTAAAATGCCATGTAAGAAATACTTTGAATAGCATTATTGCGAGCATGGCTATGAAGGCTTTAAGTTCGACCTTAGGGATCTTGATGCTCCAACAAAGTTTGTACCATTGTCCGAATAAATATTCTTAGGGCAACCTCTTTTAGAAACGAATCTAGAGAGAGCTGTTAAAAATGACTGTGCTGATAAATCGGTAGTGGCCTGTTGTTGTTGTTGTTGTTTTAACGAGGATTCAATCCCCGTTGGGATGGTAAATATCATTTGAGTTGTCGTCGAGGTCATCTAACGGTAGAAGTGAAACGTTGTTTCGACGGGGTCAGACCAAAATTTAGATGGGTAGGGTTTGTCATGCAAAGAGGTGGTCATGTCATGCGGAACTCGATGCAACATACATCGAGTATGTCAAATAAATAAAATCCAGAACGAAGTTGCGCAAGGGTCACACGCTTTTCGCGACAGCTGGAGCTCTTCGTCTGCGATGGGTGGTGGTTTAACTCAAACGCCATTCACGGGAAGGGATCGGTGAAGGTGTTGATGGCTCCACTGTGAATGGCATCAGTACCTGTTGGTTGTCAAGTCTCGGCGTTGTACGACGTCGTCGACGTAATCCAGGAATGACCTTTGATGCTCCTAAGGCGGTTCTTTATTTTTCAAGCAGATGGCTGCAGGGGTGATTTCTGCATCAGCAGGAACTGCTGGAGAGGAGTTCGTTATGCTTTAACCGGGAGCACGCGTCTCACTATGGAGGTGTTCAAAGACAATCAAAAACATCCTAGTGTGGTCCGGAGATAAGGTTGAAGTTTTCTGCGTGCCACTGCATCCAGGCGACCATTGGGCGCTGTATGAGGACCGGCCGGCCGATTGTTGTATGTTGAACAACGTTTCTTTGTCTTTTCCCGCAATTAAAAATGACTCTGAGGATCGTTGCGGTCCGATAATCGCGGTCGAATGTAATAATTACACCTAAAATGTAAAATTATTGACAGTTTTTGAAAATTTAAGCTCAAGTCAAAAAAAAATGGTCGCTTGATATGAAGTGTATACTTATTTCGTGCAGTGAGGAAACGAAAAGATTAAAATGTTTACCTTCGAACACATGCCATCAATATTGCCCGACGCCAATTCGTGTTAATTATGGAAACTTCGGTGGTTGTGGGAGTTTCGAGATGTAGAAATTAAACAGTATTCCCATATGTTTCCTCGAAATAGTACATGAATGTGTGTCCAAACCCTGGAAGTTGTTTCACCTGCAGTAAACATTGTGTGTTGAATGAAATACAGGTCACAACAAAGTTAAGTTCTTTCTTTCCATTGAGAAAACTATTGTTTATGAAACTATATACATACATATTTCCAATTTTATATATATATTACGTAGAAGAGTAAAACTAAGTTTACTTAATTTTTAGCGCGTTGGACGCAGAACAAAATTGAATTTGGTAAGAGTGTTAAAATTTTCTTCGAGCCTAAATGTTTAGCATTAGCATGTTGATTCCATCAAAAATGGATTTGGAATTTTAAATTTTTTGAAATGATACAATTTCAGGTGAAAGCGCGCAATTCGTTTGATTTTGGTTTCCATTGTTTAAGGACTACGAATAAACAACCAAAAAAAAAAACTTAAAACAAAAAATTTTTTCTCAAATTAAAATCTGTTTATTTTTATACATATGTACGTGCACAATTAATCAGATCGTAGTAAGTGTGTCGGAAAGCTAGGCTTCCGATGTGGCTGGGGAACGGTTGTGTTGAGTAGGGTGTGCATCCTCGTTTTCCTCCTCGTAGGGTGGTAGTAAGACCAATTTGGCAAGCGGTCTTGTAACTTGGCCTTTTTCAGTAATAATGTCAACTACTCGCACTCGGGTATCAGCACCTGGGTGTATATTGACAATCCTACCCAATCTCCACTCGTTCGGTGACAAATTGTCTTCTTTGATGACGACAAGGTCACCTGTCTTTAAATTTGTTTTGGAATGTTTCCACTTAATACGCTTCTGCATTTCATTCAGGTATTCGGTTTTCCACCTTTTGCAGAAGGATTGATGTAAGGCCTTAAGTTTTTGCCATCTATTTACGATAGAGGCACTGCTTTCATTTATATCCGGTTCTGGTGGGGCCATCAGATGTCCGCCGACCAAAAAATGTCCTGGAGTAAGTGGCTCCAAATCAGTAGGTTCGTTTGAGGCTGGGCTTAATGGTCGCGAATTAAGGCAAGACTCAATTCGGCATAAGAGTGTGTTGAACTCTTCAAGAGTATATTTTTGCCCAGACGCAATCTTGCGGAAATGACTCTTAAAGCTTTTCACACCTGCTTCCCAAAGTCCGCCCATATGAGGAGCTGCAGCAGGTATGAAATGCCATGTAAGAGCTTGGTGGCTATACTTTGAGATAGCATTGTTGCGAGCATCGGCTATGAAGGCTTTAAGTTCGGACCTTAGGGATCTTGATGCTCCAACGAAGTTTGTACCATTGTCCGAATAAATATTCTTAGGGCAACCTCTTCTCGAAACGAATCTAGAGAGAGCTGCTAAAAATGACTGTGTTGATAAATCGGTAGTGGCCTCCAGGTGGATGGCCCTTGTTGTAAAACAGACAAACAGACAGACATACCCTTTGGATACACGGCATCCTCTTCCACGGTAGCTTTTTATTTCGAACGGACCCGCGAAATCTACCCCCGTATTTGTAAAAGCGCGTGAAAATGTGGATCGTTCGGACGGAAGTGCACCCATAAGTTGCGTCTGAGCGCGTTTTTTGAAGATCGTGCACGTCTTGCAGTTATGGATGATGGATCGGATCAAGTTTTTCACCCTTGGAATCCAATACTGTGCCCGCGTTAGCCGTAACATCAGCTGATTTTCTCCATGCAAAGAGACTTGATGAATAAAATGGATTATTAGACGAGACAATACGCAGTTGTATGGAAGGATGATTGGATGGCGCTCATTGTATGACAAGTCGAGAGACGCACCGAGACGGCCACCAGTTCTCAACACTTCATCTTTATCGAGGAATGGATTAAGAGAGAGGATTTCACTTTTTGCATCGATGGGCTTACCGGATTTCAGACAACCATACTCTTGACCATATTTCTGCTTCTGCGTATTTATTATCAAACGTTTTGTCGTTGCTTTAATTTCTTCGGATGAAATTAAGCAAGACTTTTGTTGAAAAGAAGCCTTTGTGTTTGGATGAGTTCTTTGAGAGAATCTCATAACGTATGATAACACTCTCAAAGCTCTCGGCAAACTCGAAAAACGGTCAAGGATGTCGTTAGAATCCCCCTGTATTGTTGTACAAGCATGTACACGTACCTGTTTTTCCTCTATTGTCGTCTCGTAGTCATTTTGTCGTAATGGCCATTTGGATTGATCTTCTTGCAGCCAAGAAGGTCCCTGCCACCACAAGGTGTTTTCCACCAAATCCTGTGCCATAAGTCCCCGACTGGCTAAGTCTGCAGGGTTAGATCCTGAATCGACATGATTCCAATTTGCGTTGCCAACCTTTTCTATAATCTTTGTCACTCGATGGGATACAAACGTTGACCATGAACATGGTGGCTTGCGAATCCATGCGAGAACGATGGTCGAATCCGTCCATAGTTTAAGTTTAAGATGAGTCAGCTCCAGGTTGTTGACGACAGATTCAACTGTTTCGGCCAGTAATACGGCGCCGCACAGTTCCAGACGCGGTAAAGAGATAGTTTTGACAGGCGCTACTCTGGTTTTTGCCAATAGTAGGCTGACGAAAACTTCGTTGCTTGTCCTTACGCGCAGGTAGACCGTTGCTGCGTATGCTTTCTCTGATGCATCGCAGAAACCATGAATGGACACATCGTCCGTCGGCGAGAAGTGGACCCATCGTGGAATTTTAATGTTGTTTATATACCTGTGGTTATCCATGAATGTGTGCCAACGATCCAATGTGGTAGGAGATACAAACTCGTCCCATTGTGTTCCTTCCAACCAAATATGTTGCATTATCATTTTGGCTGTGACGATAATCGGTGCTAGCCATCCTAATGGGTCAAACAGTTTGGCGATATCTGAGAGAATAGCTCTCTTTGTATATGATTCTGGGCTGAGTATTGGTTTTGTTTTAAAATAAAGGAAGTCCGTATGTGCATTCCATCTTATCCCAAGAGCCTTGACATCACTTGTGTCTTCGAAGTCTAAAAACTCTTTGTTTAGCAAGTGATCTTTTGGAAGGCCTTGTAAAATTCTTCCACAGTTGGCTGTCCATTTTCTTAATGGGAAACCTGCCGACTCCAATGCTGTTTTTATCTCATTTCTAGCTTTGATTGCAGCCTCTATAGAGTGTCCACCTGCTAAGACATCATCAACATACATGCACTTCCTGAGTATGTTTGAGGCTACTGGTAGTGAGCTTTCAACGTCGTCAGCTAATTGGAGTAACGTCCTTATTGCCAGATAAGGAGCGCAGTTGATTCCGAACGTTACCGTCTTCAATTCAAAAAGATTTGTTTGTTCGGTCGGATGGTTGCGGAAAACGATTCGCTGGTACTTCGTTTGATCAGCTTTCAATAGGATTTGGCGATACATTTTCTCAATATCGCTATTGAAAACATATTTAAATAAACGCCATCGCAGAATTAATATGGTCAAATCTGCCTGAAGAACTGGACCGGGGAGAAGGATGTCATTCAGCGAAGTGCCGTTTGAAGTGGCTTGCGATGCATTGAACACCACACGCACCTTTGTCGATGTGCTCTCTTCCTTTTTTACGGCGTGGTGAGGCAGGTAATAGTTGTTACTAGAGTCGGCCGTTTGATTGGTATGTATCTTTGCCATATGACCCAGCTCAACATATTCGTTTAACACTCTGTTGTATTCTTTTTGCAGGTTCTCGTCTCTGGACAAACGAGCTTCATTGCGATAAAACTGGGAGTACGCAATCTTTAAGGAACTACCTAGACTAATGTTGACCGGATAGTCTTTCCTGAATGGTAGCGATACAACGTATTTCCCGTCTTCATTTCGCTTCGTTGTCTCTTTATAGAGCTCTTCACAGTACCTGTCCTCCTCGCTTAATTTCTTTTCCTTGGAGATCTCTTCCAATTCCCAGAACGAAGCTAACTGCTTTTCCAGCGATATTTCGTTATAATAAGAGACGCAAGTGTTGGTTGGCTTAATTGTATTAGCACGCCCTGTGACTATCCAACCGAACACTGTCTCTTGCGCAAGAAGTGATCCCAGCACGTTCTTGCGTATGCCATCCAGCATAATCTGGGGATAGACGTCACCACCGAGTATGACGTCCACGGGTTCATTGACGAAGAACCTCTTATCCGCCAACGTGAGATCTGGGAAAGCCTGCCGGGTTAGTGCGCTAATATGGCAAGTCGGCAAGTTTCCCGTTAATTTCGGCAGAACCATCATGTTCGTTGTGATCGATATAAGTGGGTCTATTGGTGACCGCAACTCGACACAACATGATTCCTTCACTTGCGCAGATACGGTGTTGTTGATGCCTGACACCTGGGCATTTATCTTCCGCACTGGCAAGTTGATTCTGCGCTTCAGCCTTTCTGTGATGAAAGAGCACTCTGACCCGGAGTCGATGAGTGCTCTTGCGGCATAAGTAACGCCGCTGTAATTTACATTTATTTGTGCCGTTCCTAACAAGACACCTTTGTCGCTGTTAGCGAAGCACGACTGTACTTGAGTCGTTGGCTTGCCTTTCGACTTGTTGAAGTTGCGTCTCTGCTGCGCTTGCCTGGACGTAGACGGAATCTCGTCCGATGGCGTAGATGAGCCTCTTTGGCTGCTAGGCTGCACTGTCCTCAAATGTAGTAGTGTGTGATGCCTCGCGTGGCACGTGCTGCAGTTGAATGCACTGGTGCATTGCGACACTAAATGCCCAAAGCCGAGGCAATTGATGCAGCGATTGTTGCGCTTAGCGAACTTGATCCTGTCCGCCGGTGCCATGTTAAGAAACATGGGGCAAGATCTTAATTTGTGATCTGCGCTTTTGCACATCAGACATGTTGATTTCTCAACGCTTACTTGGAAGGCGCCGAGTCTGTTCTGATGGCTATTGTTGTTGTATTTGTTCTGTGTGGGTGCACTGACAGGCTTTACAGAATTGGACGATTTCTTGGCACGTTCGATTGCCTCTAAATCACGGTATCTATCCGTGAGGAAGTTGTCCAATTCCTCCCACTTTGACGTTTTTGTTTTGTTCTTTACAGACTGTTCCCACAGGGCTAATGTTGCTTGTGGCAGTCTCTTGGAACATATGCGGATTATGATTGGGTCCCAGTTCCCAATGTCCACTTTATTGGCTGTCAGGCAGGAGATGCAGCTGTTGATCTCCCGCTGTAGCCATTTTATCGAAACCGAGCACTCCTTGTCGATTGACGGTAAGTCGAGCAGTATGTCGACTTGGGTTTCGACGAGAATTCGCTCATTCTCGTACATGTCAGTTAAACCCTTCCATGCCATTGCAAAGCCATCATTTGTAAGAGGGCATTTCGACACAATAACCTTCGCTTCCCCTTGAGTCTTTTTGTTGAGATGGTATAATTTCTCAACAGGTGACAGGCGCTTGCTTTTGATGTATACGGCCGTGAACATATCCCGGAATGTTGGCCATGAAAGGTAGTCTCCTTTGAAAACATCGGTATCGCAAGGCGGAAGGGAGTGGTTATTGTCTACCTCAGCAGACTTTTCTGTGTCTTTGGGGGTTGAGAGGATCTCAGACATATCCTTCATTGCCCCCATGCAACGTATGTAGCATTGACCACCTAGCTTGAATTTTTTTTTAATAAGGGCATAGTCCTTTGCAGACATGTCCCCTTTGCTGTTGAGGTCGTCATGGGCAGCTTTCGCTTTGCACCACATCTCTCTCAGCTCGTCTTGTTGCATCACAAGAGCGTTCTTCGAGATGTCCTTTGATGCAGCACTGAATTCAGACTCGTATTCGACAACGTAGTCCACTAGGCGCGTGAAAGCTTCCATGGTGTTGGTATAAGTGACAAGAAGAATTGAAAATTCAAATTTAAATTTAAAGGAATATAGTAGCACTCAAGACTGAGCAGACTTTGGCCTAAAGAATATGGGAATCGCTTTGAAAATAATTCCCCACTATTGTAAATTTTTATTTGCAGCACACCACTGCCAACCAAACAAGAAAATAGAATAAAGAAAATTTTTTGACTGTTTTAGCCGATATCGCAATATATCTGGCTGGTCAATAATATATGATTTATTGAATATAAGTCAGCAAACGAAAAAAAAAAATTTTAACTAGTAGCCGATATCGGAATATATCTGGCTCGTCAATAATACTTGATTTATTGGATATATTTTAGCAAACAAAATTTTCAACTAGTAGCCGATATCGCAATATATCTGGCTTATTGTACTTTATTTAATATATATGTGAGTTGCAGCACACCACTGCCAACCAAAAACGAGAATATATGTGTAATCGTACGTAAGTATGTATATATATGCAACACTTTATATGGCTCGCCACCCAAGATACGCCAACGAAAATCAGTTTGTGACAAAAAAGTGTTTGAAAGTGAAAAAGTGCAGTGTCTCAGTGAAAAAAAAAAAAAAAAAAAAAAAAAAAATCAGTGCCGTAAGTGATATATGAAAAAATATTACCGCACAAAATCGAAAAATTGAGAAAAATCAAAAATTAGTGCCGTAAGTGATATGTGAAAAAAGGTATTACCGCACAAAATCGAAAAATTGAGAAAAATCAAAAATTAGTGCCGTAAGTGATATGTGAAAAAGGTATTACCGCACAAAATCGAAAATTGAGAAAAATCAAAAAATTAGTGCCGTAAGTGATTTATGAAAAAATGTATGAGAAAAGTATTACCGCACAAAATCCGGTAAACGTAACCGTGCACTTACGGATTATTTTGTTTTTGCAATTATTTCACTAAAACACTAAAAAACACTAGTCACTTTGTCACTTTTCTTATATAAAGATTTATAATTGTCACCAATATTAAAAATGCGATTAAAAAACGACTTTGTTTCCTTTTTTTTTTTTAACGATTTATATCCAAGTGATATTAAAGCAATCACGTACCTTAGATTTGCCTGAGTTGGTGTGAAGTGTATTGTGTTAAAAAACTTGCTTGCTGGTGTGCAGCGCCTCGTGAATCCCAATTGGTGTGGTGTTGAAAAACTTGCTTGGGTTTGTGGCGCCTCGTGAATCCCAATTGGTGTGGTGTTGAAAAACTTGCTTGCTGGTTTGTGAAATATAGTCGATTAAAATCCGGCTCGAAGGACCATGAATATATCTCGAACGTTCGACGAGTCACTCGCGGACGATGCGTCGATCGTTGAGAATATGAAACAGGAAAAAAAAAAAAAGGGAGTGTGTTAGCAAATGAAACCACAAAGTTTGTATTTAATATACCAAATTAAAATATTGGTTCTTTATTAAATTGTGATTACCAACAAAATTACTTACGGTTTGTGCTTGTGGTGATGCTGGTTGTGATGGCCGGTGGACGACGTCTTGATTGCTTCGATCGCTAGGAAAAAGTGAAAGTGCGCGACTCCCAGGCTCGCTTGCTACGCGGGAGTTTTCAACGAAACCATTGCCAGTTGAGTGAAAGTTATTAACCGTTGAGTGAAAACTCTTAACGGCTAACTGGCAATGGTTTGTTATATAGAATGGTGACAATAGCTTGCGATCCTGTCATGGTCGTGAACTAAGTGACGTTCACGATGACTATGCGCCTTCCTGTGTTGTATCAGTGATAGCTTGCTCGTAACTATTTGTTGATATTCGAGTCCTGTCCGCCTTTCTTCTTTTACATCGGACGATGGTATACCTTTGATTTTATGCTTCTTTTTGTCTATCTTTGTACACTCTTCTGTACTGATTCCGTCCTTCGATGATTGTTGTAACCGGTGGATATCCCATCCTTTTCTTCGTATTGGCTTATGGGTTCAGTTCTGCACCTTCTACTGACATGCCTACATCGTCAGCGGCTTTAATATCCACGTCTTCATTTGGCTTATCTAAAATACCTTTGCGCTTTTTTGGCAATTGTGTTAGTTTTTGTAAAACTTTAATTTCCTCTTCCTTCTCATGCGCTTTATCATCATCTTCCAAAATATGATCAGCTTCGTCCTTATCTTCAATCGATTTATCCTGGACTGCAGTTTCCCACATTTCTCAAAAATGTGAGCCTGCCGGAAGAGATACCAATTCAATTTATTTTTCCTCAGCTTTTGAAGGTTTATGAATTTCTTCAAGTGATTCTTCTTCAACTTCATTTTTTTGTTTTTTGTCTTCCTCTATTACTTCTGCTGTTTCTTCCTCAGCAGAAGATAGATATATACAAGGTAGATAAAAGATTGGAACATTTGTACATTTTGTACATTGTACATTTTAAATCCGTGTCAAAACGGTACAAAATTTCTGGTTCTTCTTCTATCGTAAAATCTTCTAACAGCACATCACACTGAAGCAGTGTTGGTACATGGCTAAATGAGATAAGCATTGAATTGAAATACACTTATAAGCGACCCGGTTGTATTATTTAAACAAGTGGAAGTGGTAAGTGTCTTACGGGGGAAGTGAAGTGAGCACCTAATTAAACATTGGTCCTTCGAGCCGCTAAGAAAGGCACTATTGGAAAGAAAAAAAAAACAAACAGATTCAAGCGGCAAAAATATAAAGTGAAATATTCAAATATACAAAAAATAAAAGCTGCGGTGACATAGACACATACATTTAAATATATAAAAATAAATCTAACCAAAAAGTGCGGTGACAGATACATATACATACATATATACATACATATAAAAAAAAAAGAAAAAACATTTTTTCGAAAAAAAAGTGTTATAAAGAAGAAAAAGTGGTATATTCACATATACATACACATATATATAAACCAAAAATTTCAAAAAATATATATATAATAAAATAGTTGCGGTATGCATATACAATAAATTAAATGCAGTTTGAAAAACGGACACGAAGCGGTTCCGCGTTGTGGTAACAAAATCGAAAAAAAGAAAATAAAATAATAACAAAAACGTAACTCCGTGTGTGCAGTTATGTGAAAAAAAGCAACATATAAATACATGTACATAAAATACAGTGTTTAAAACCAAAAACAAAAAAAAAAAATACGGAAAATCGGGCGCGAAATATTATTTATCAAAACAAAAACATCCACACGGGCGCGAAGCTCAATACATGAATAAAAAAATCTTTGTGAAAATTAAACATTAATAAACTTAAGACAAAAAAGGAATTTAATTAAAAATAAAAACAACCGGAGGAAAGCCAAGCAACGAGAGCAAAATCCACAACCACGAAACAAGCACCAAAAAGGAAAGGAAATGGACAGGAAGCAGATTGAACGCAGTGGCATATACAAGCCCCCCGCCCTCCTTTTAACCGCATATAAAGCCCTCAAAGTCCCTTGAAGCGGCACAAAGTGAGTGTATCAACTCCATTTATTATTTTAAATTATTTGAACTTATTTGCATATATGTATGTTGAAAGTTACAGTTGATCCCTATAAAAACTGTATACGACCCTGTAAATTTTAATAGAACGGTTGCTACCAAACTGTCCGAACTTACGGTTGTTTCCGGGAAACCGAAAACAGTTTGGTACATTACACACACACACACATATATATATATATATATATATATATATATATATAATGTATATATACTGGCATATACATATCTGATAAAAGGCCTACTTATGCTGACATTTGTGTATCTAAACACACAACATTAAAAATGAAAAAAAAAATTTCAAGTATTCACTTGACTACATTTTCCGGCAATACCCCTTATATTCAACAGTATAAGCAGAATTGCGCATAAAATAAGCTAAGGCAATTGCGAAATTCAAAAGAAGAAAAAAAAAATAACAAACCCAAACATACATATATGCCAATAGTCACCACTTTCATATGTACATACCTTACATACCGAAACAAAGTGAGGAGAAACAAAATTAATGCGACATACACCCACATGTATGTATAAACAACATAACAAAAAATTTTACATATTAACAAAAGTGCATACCTGCACTTCACCGATTTTCTATTCCCGCGTTATCCGTACGGCAAATAATATACGCACCTACATACGGCATACAATTTGCCTATGCCGGTATATACAACATACATAGGGTACAAAATTAAATTAAAATTTTACAATTTTCACAAAATTCCGGAAAAATAAAGCGGTAAATGCGAAATTTTAATTTATTAAAAAATTTTAAAATGTTATTAAAAAAAAAAAAAATTTATCACGGACAAATAACACAAAAAATTTTAAGCGTTGGTAGAAAGAAAAAGCAATTAAATACGTATTGCCATTTTCAAGTATTTACACACACTTACTTATATTCAAAGACCAAATCGGCACCTGTCCAGCAATACCCCTTGTTCTTGTTAAAGCACAAGCAAGCAGGATTGCAAATAAAACAAAACAAAAAAAATAAATTTTTTGCATCATACGTATGCACATAAACACGCACATATTGTGCAAACTTATATACAAAGGTCATCAACCTATTTCTCCTTTTTGCATTATCGCTCGTATCAAAAGTACACTGAGAGAATTTTTCTTTTCTCATATATATATTTCAATATTATCACATTATCTAAATGAACGGAGATTCTAAGGAATCTAAATTAACACAATATTTAAAAGTACAAAAAATGATTTCAGAAGAAAAGAGCCCATGTACACCTGCTGATGCTACACGCTCAAAGCAAGGTGCTACAAAGCAAAAAAAGCTGAAAGATATTTCATATACTAAATTTATTGCTGAGAGTGACAGTCTAATTCGATACTGCACTCGGTTTTCATCTTCACCGATTCAAGACAGTTCTGAATCGGTATTAGAAATCAAAAAAGAAAATCTAAGCAATTTCTGGACACGTCTCCAAGCTGCGTATGACGCAATTGTAGAATCTGACGAATCAGATTTACCTGAAAACTTCAAATCTTCAGCATACTCCAAATATGAACACTGCTTAGACCAGTACGAGGAAACGAGAGCTAAGATCTACACGTAGGGATTTAAGTCGAAAAAAATGGACGTGGGGAAAAAAGGACAGATTTTTATATATAAGTAAAATGTAGGGATTTTTCGACAAAGCAAAATCGAAATTTCTATGTAACTTTTTTTCGGTCAAAATGCAAATAAGTCTATTTGGCAACCTTTTATCAAGAATATGTTCGAATGGCAGCATTAAATCGGGTTCAACTTCACGTTGTCAAAGGCAGCACTCTGAAAAAGTGTTTGTATGGCAGCATGCTGGCGTCGCATATAATTCGTTTGCCGCTTTTAATTTGATTGCTGACTTTTTGTGAGGTAAGTCTGAAGTAAATTTGAAAGCTTTTGCTTTTATTGACAAAAACCATTTTTACAGAAATGAGTTCTTCAACAGAATCGGACGAGAGTATTGCAAAGAGCCGCAAATATCGTAAACAAAAGTTTACAAATAAGTGGCTAGGAGACGAAAGATTCAAGGGTTGGTTACAAGCTTTGGCCGGTGAGTCGTTTAAATGCAAATGCGCTGCATGCAACAAAATTTAAATTGCGGCAAGTCTGATTTATTGAAACACGCAGAAACAAAAGCACACCAGAAAAATGTAAAAGCCATAAGCAAACCTAGCAAATTGAATACTTTTTTTAAGAGAAACGTAAATGCAGAAGGGGATATAGATTAAAAAAATGTGAAATAAGACTCAGCATGTTTTTCGCTGAACACAATGTCGCTTTGATTCTGAAATTATAAAAAATGTTGATCTTGGGAGGAAAAAGTGCACCAGCATAATAAAAAATGTAGTAGCAAAAGAAGAAAAGGACAACTTGGTAAATAAGTTAAAAGCAAACCCGTTTTCCGTAATGGTCGACGAGAGCACAGATATCGGCCTAAATAAGCATATGTGCATCCTGGCCAGGTTTTACGACGAAGAAAAGGGACGAGTTGTGGTAAAGTTGTTGGATCTACTACCAATAGGAGCTGATTGCACTGCAGATGCTTTGTACAAGAGTTTTAAGGAATTAATTTTATCCCTAGGAATTCCATTTATTAACATATGTAATTGGTAAATAAAATAAAATGGTCATATGTATATTCTTCGCATATATGAATATGTATGTATGTATAAACATAAATTTTAAAGTCGTTTTTTATTCCTTGTATTTTTAAGGCATGTGCAGCGACGGGCCAAATGTTATGGTCGGGAAATGCAATTCATTCGCTTCCAAGTTGATTAATGGCATTCCAAACGTGGTCGTTGTAAAATGTATTTGCCATTCGGCCGCAATTATTGCAAGTAAAGCTTGCTTAGCACAGCCAAGAGCACCCGAAGATCTTTTGCGGCAAATCGGTTCGTATGTCTCTGGAAGTTCCAAGAGATGTGCGCAATTGGAAGCTGTGCAGGAAATGTTAGGTGGGAGGAAGAAAAAAATCCTAAGGATGTATGCAACTAGATGGCTGTCACATCATGGGTGCGTCGAAAGTGTTTTAGAAAACTGGGAAGTGCTTTTAGAATTTTTTAAGCAAGCTGCCGCGCAAGATAAGTTGAAATCTACAGAAATTATTTCGTTTGAACTCAATAGCGAGTGTAATAGAGCTTATTTACTTTTTCTTAAGTATGTCCTCAACTATTTTAATACTCTAAATGCACTTTTTCAGTCCAAAGTGCCACTAATACATGTTCTTCAACGGGATTCAGAAAAAATATTTTTGAATCTAGGTCAAAATTTCATTAAAAAATCGGAACTTAATACTACTTGTGCTGTTAGATCACCGCATATTTCTCTACCAATCGAAGAAGTTTTTTTTTGGGCATGAGTGCATCGATCTCTTAACAACTATTCCGAGGGCTGCTGCAAACAAAATAAGAATGGATTGCCTGCAGTTTTACATTATTGCTTTAGAAGAAATACAGCGAAGATTGCCCCTTGCAACAGGTATATTTACAGAAATGGAGTTTTTAAGTCCCGAAATTGCAATGGGGGTAAAAGGAAACAAAAATGATTTCACATTTAAAAATATTTGCAGCAGATTTAATGTAGATGCTTACGCTCTTCTACAAGAGTGGAGAACTTTTGAGTTTAATTTTAAGAGCGATGAAAAAGCTAATCTTTTAAAGATGGGCACTGAAGAGTTTTGGAGCAATATCACTAAAATGAAAAACTTTAATGACAATTTTCTTTTTCCTACTATATCAAAATTAGCCAAGTTTGTTTTAACACTACCACATGCCAATGCAGATTCCGAAAGAATTTTTTCTATAGTTACAGATGTTCGTACGAAAAAAAGAAATAAGTTAAGCCATGCAAATTTAACTCCGATTTGCATAATCCGCTCTTTTTTGCAAGATCTAATCTAAATTGTTGAATTTTTCTGTGCAAGGAATCACATCTAAAAAACATGACAGCGTCTGAACTCTACGACGATCATTAATATTTTTTTTTTGCACTGTGGTTACATCATGCTTAAAGTATATGTTTACGTGTTTTTTGTTTGTTTAGTTTTTTTTAACCAAATAAATTAATGTCGCCTTAGTTAACCATCCATTTTATTGGATCATTCTTGTTGTACATATGCTAGTCGAATTTAAAACATGAAATGTATTTAAATGAAATGAATTTTTTTTTTATTTATTTGTATATATATATATATATGTATGTGTACACATACAAAGCAATGGTACACATATTATATTTTTATGTATTATACATATCTAATATTATAATAAATGTTCCAAATGTCTAACCTTTTGTACTTTAAGGTCAAACTTTTTTGCTTTCTTTTAATATTGTAAGAAATGATTGGTAAAACTTCTAGGGAATTTTGTGGGGAAAAATTTTAAACAGCGTAGGGAAAAGTGGGGGTTTTTTTCTTCTTTGGTGGGGATTTTCCAAAAAATTATGTACCATCACTGCACTGAAGAGAACTGTACGTAATTTCGGGCTCTCCTTCTTCTCTCCGCTTTACAAAGTTTGAGATTTTGGAAATACTCCGCCGTTATTTTTTTATCACTTTTTATTGTAGTGATTTTGTGGAGATCTTCCATTACTTCTCTTAAGAGTTGAATTTTCTTCTTGAATATGAAGATTCCAAGATCTAAATCAAATGCATCTGATTCGTATTTATTTGTCATGTCCGACTTTTTTGGAAAAGTGTTGGACGTGTGCAACAACGTTTCGAATAAATTCGTTTGGGCATCAAGAATTTTGTTCCTGTTTATACCCATAATTTTTTCCGCAACACTTTTCGTATTTGTGTAACTGCTGGTATTCTCCAAAGAAATCGTTGGAGGTATATTGATTTGGTCGCCTAGTTGACCTTGCTATGCCTCGACTCACAGCCGCTCAATATTTCTTGGATGGCAGGCAAATCATTGCGTTTAGTGGCGGGAATATACACCCGTTTTACAATTATTATTTCAATGTTATTAATATGAGGGAATATACATCCGTCTTTCATTTATTATTTTTATATTGTTAATATGCGGGAATATGCACCCGTCTTACAATTAGATTTGTTTTAATTTGCCTGTATTTTGAACAGGGATTTTTTGTATATTGCCTGTTTTGTAAATAAAGGACTTTGAATTTTGGCCGAGCACTATATCCGGCTCGAAGGACCAAATGTTTAAACTCAACAAAGTTTTGTCATTCCTTACCACTGGTGGGGGGAAATGAAAAGTCCTTCGCTGAGCTGAGAATAATTTCATTCTGATTTTATTTTGTATTTTCCTTGCTTATATA
Organism: Bactrocera neohumeralis; assembly: GCF_024586455.1. Taxonomy (NCBI): domain Eukaryota; kingdom Metazoa; phylum Arthropoda; class Insecta; order Diptera; family Tephritidae; genus Bactrocera; species Bactrocera neohumeralis. Next base: position 30,907,322 of record NW_026089622.1, read on the forward strand.
TAAATTTTAAAACTATTTTAAATAACTAAATATATGAGTATGTGTGTGTTTGTATGTATGGCAGCATAGTGTTTATTACTGCTTGAAGTGGTGAACACAATGACAGCGACAGACTGCAGCAGCACGACAGTGAACTGAAAATGGCGTTGTGCATCTTACTACATGAACATTCGTAAGAAAACAGCAACATAACAATGGCCGGCATATACACAAGACAACACAGCTGTCCATTTTGCATGTACACAATTTCGTTGTGGCCATACTAATACCTTTCACTTCAATGAAATTTTAATACTTTGCTCAAAGTGAAATTTTTTATGCAAAAAATAAGTAAATATGTAAATATTTTTGTTTTAAATTATCAATTGTTATTACAAATGATATATTAGAGCTATTTTATGCTTTTATTTGTAAAATAACTTCAAGTTTGTTAGAGCTGAGAATAATTTTACATTTTACATATTAGTGGCACCACCCTCTACCTCCTCTTTCTATCTTCCATTCTACTGTCAACTCTACTGTCGTCCTACTGTCGTTGGCAAATAAAGGAGGATATTGAAGTTAGCGAGAACCACAACTGTCGGCCTGCAGTCGTGTAGTCGTGCAGCAGTCAAAATGACAGTGTCCATAAGAGAGTGTGTATTTTAATATTTGACAGATGTATTTTGCAGTCTGTCGCGCTCTATGTGTTCAGCGCTTGACATGGGGTTGTTTCCTAGTGTACACTTTAATACATGTGTGTTTTTGTTGTTTTTTTTTTATTATCGGAGGGGGAATCTTCTAAAGATACTACCAGGGTGAGACTTGTAGCATGCACGATTCATATTGTTCGCTAGAGTACACCTCTTTCGGGACCACGACCAGCGAAACAGTATGCCTACGTACTAAACCCTTAACTCCGGCTGCTGTAGCTTGTATTCGGACCTGCGGGACCGCCGTTAAGCACTACTTCGCAGGACCAAGCTGGGCGATAACTGCCTCTTCAATACCTACCTCCAGGGTTATTCATGTGGTCTTATGCTTCTGCGCTGCCTTTCTTTTATTCTGAGTTCTTGGAGCGCTATTGCAGTCCACTCTTTCATTTTAACCCACACCAGTTGTGATCGCAGCATGTGACTAACTATGTTGTCGGGCGTCATCCTTTCATTTGTTAAGTTTTCTATGGTCTCTCTCTCCACTGCAAACCTCGTGCAGAAGAAAAAGATGTGCTCTGCGTTTTCTGCGGCATTTCCACAGAACGAACAGTGTGTTTCGTCATCATGGCCAAATCTGTGCAGGTATTCCCTGAAGCAGCCATGGCCCGATAAGAACTGCGTTAAGTAGAAATCTGTCTCCCCGTGTTGTCTGTCAATCCAGGCCGGCACATTCTTAATAAGCCTGTATGTCCATTTTCCTTTGTCTGCCGCGTCCCATTGCTTATGCCACTCCTCGAGACTTGTCTTCCTCTCCTTTTTGCGCTCGTCAGCCGTTAGGCTCCTATTCATGGCTTTTGTTTTACAGTAGACTCTACTTAACTCAGAGGCCATTATATCCGATGGCATAAGGCCAGATATGATAGCGCTCGCCTCGTGCGACACCGTTCTAAACGCACAGGCAACTCTAAGGGCGCATAGCCTGGACACAGATTTGGCCATATTGACACAGGTTTTTTGACGAAGGGCTGTCCCCCATATCGGAGCTGCGTACATAAGCATTGATTGGCTAACGTTAGCCAGCAAAGTTCTTCTCCTTTGACTTGAGCCACCAATGTTTGCCATAATTCTCGAAAGGACCGCAGTCACTTTAGCCGCCTTTCCACAGGCCTTTTCAATGTGCGCCTTGAAATTGAGCCTCGTATCGATCATAACGCCAAGGTACCTCAGTGAATTTTGCGTTACAATGTTAAATCCATCAATGTTCAGTGTGACTGTGTCTAGCCTTTTTCTGTTCGTGATGAGCACTGCCTCTGTTTTTTCTCCTGCCAGCTGAAGCTTAGTATTCGTAAGCCAGTCTTTAATTTTCGACACGGTCTCATTGCATATGTTTTGTATCTGGAAGATCTCTTTAGCAACGATCGTTACGGCAATGTCGTCCGCATAGCCAATTATCTGTGCTTCTTTTGGCAGCGGTAATCGTAACACCTCGTTGTACAGCACATTCCATAATAGTGGGCCTAGTACGAAGCCTTGTGGTACTCCACCTGTCACCATGTAGGTTTTTGGACCTGTATCGGTATCATACAGCAGTAGTCTGTCAGACAGATAGCTGCTAATTGTCCTCAGAAGATACCCCGGGGTGTTTCTTGCCTCTAATGCCCTCAGTATATGTGGCCAGGATGCAGAGTTGAAAGCGTTCTTCACGTCAAGCGTGACCACAGCGCAGTATTTTTTATCTCCATGCATCCATCTGGTGCCCTCTATGGCCTTGGCAGCAATGTCCGTCACTTTTCCAACTGCGCCCAGAGTGGACCGATGTCTTCTGAATCCAAATTGGTTTTCAGATAAACCTGGAGACTCTTCTTCTAGGTGACGTTCTAGACGTGTGCAAATCAGTCTTTCCAGTATTTTGGCCATCGTGTCGATCATGCAGAGTGGGCGATACGCACTCGGCTCTCCCGCTGGTTTGTTTGGCTTCTGAAGAAGAACCAACCGCTGTTTTTTTCAAATTTTTGGGAAAACTCCTTCTTTTAGGCATCGTGAGTAGAGTTCGGTGAAGGCCCTCTTGCAATGGTTCATTGCAATTTTCAGTACCTTGTTCGGGATGCCATCAAGTCCTGATGCCTTTGAGTTGCCAAATCTCTCCGCCACATCCACTACCTCCTTCTCGTCGACAATTGGAGATTCCATCACGGTTGGTACTGTTCTACTCGATTGGGGTTCTTGCGTTGGGAAAAGCGTTTTCACCACCTTTTCTAGGAGGGTCGGACATGTTGGTGCTTGACTTTTACCCCCTCTGATTTTCTCCATCACTATTTTGTACGCGTCACCCCACGGATTTTCGTTCACCTTTTCACATAGTTCTTTAAAACTTGAGGACTTACTTCTTTTGATGGCTTTCTTGAGTTCCTTGCGTTTTTTTTTTTGAAAGTTTCTCGCAGTCTTGCATGGTGTGGCGTACTTTGGCTTCTTTGGCATAGGCGTCTCGCTTTATGGCATTCGTTTCTTAGTGTGCTGATTTCCTCGTTCCACCAGTATGCGGGCCTTTGGGTTATGTTGTGCTTTTTTCTACCCACAGCAGCATCACAGGCTTTACTTATGTGCTTCACTAGTTTTTCAGCCTGTCGGTCTGCACTGATCGCATCATCTAAGTTCCAATCCAACAGTAGTTTGAAAATTTCTTCATCTAGCGTTTCAACCTTCCATCCTTTTTTCTGCAATTTTTTAACGCTAGATCGGGTTTGTGATTGCTTGCGGATTTCCAGCATGATGGCCAGGTGATCGCTATGTGTGTAAAAGTCGCACACTTTCCAATTTGCTGATCGTACTAGCATGCTGCTGGCGAAAGTAATATCTATTACCGATCCGCGTCCATTCTTTTCAAAAGTATTTCTATCACCGGTATTGAGTAGCACTGCGTCTAACATAGAAAACGCTTTGAGTAGAGCATTACCCCGCCTGTTTGTGTAGCTACTACCCCATTCAATTGCCCATGCGTTAAAATCGCCTGTTTGGTGTAGTAGTGAGGGCGTCTCGGACAAGTTCGTCTAGAATTCTTTCGTAATCTCCCAGCAGCACACTCGGAGGGATATAGCAGCTGTAAAAATAAATGCCACCTATTTTCGCTCGCGTATAGTAAGATCTGCCCACGAGCGGCTTATCTTGGAAGGCGTTGCCCCCACAGGCCCATATGGCAGCTTTGTTTTCCTTGTCGGAGATCTATGTGGCAGCGTTTATGTTTTTGTACTGCTCACACACTATCGCCACCTCTACCTTTTCCTCGAAGATTGTTTGCTTCAGTAGATCTTGAGCAGCTTCACAATGATTTAGATTAATTTGGACAACTTTCATTTTATCTTTTTGCATGCCGCTTGATATAGAGGACACTTCCAACTTCCTATCCGGTGACCTGTCTCCTTTTTCCCACTGCTTTTGCATGCTGCACACGACGGGCTTTTATCACATTCCTTTGCGAAATGCCCCTTTTCACCACACTTAGCACAGCATTTGCTTCGATCATCCTCGCTCGTGCATGCTCTCGCCAGATGGCCATATTCCAAGCACCTGAAACACTTTCTGAGGTTCGGCTTTTCCCTTATTCTGCATACCGTCCATCCAATCTTGATCTTATGGGCGTCAAGCAGCCGTTTTGAGTCCGCTGCGGGAAGGCTGATGACTGCCGTTTGCGTGCCCGCGTACGTCTGCCTCATGGTTTTGATCGCTTTTTCGTCAAAGTAATTTAGCTCTTTGATTTGTGATCGTATTGCTACCGCTATGTCTTCTTTAGTGGTTATTTCGTCCAAGTCTCGGATTTCCACTGATACTTCGTGGGTTAGGGCTCTTATTTGTGCTTGGTCACCCAAAACCTTGCATATCTCCTTTTCATATGCTCCTGTGTTCATCTGGGCCTTCTTCATTTCTAGAAGTATTTCGCCTTTTGCGGTCTTCCGGATCCTCGAGACGTTTTCTCCAAGTTCTTTCAGAGCATCTTCCTTTTTCACGGCTCTAAGCATATCGCTGTACGACATGTTACCATTGCGGGCAATGATAATTGCATCGGGCCTCGGACGTGGAGCAGAAACCGTCTTCTTATTCTTGTTTTGTGTTTTTTTTGGTTTCACCTGTGTCCATTCATTTCCCTGTTCCTCCTTCCGCTCTTTTGTAGGAATGTTTCCTTCATTCCTCTTTCACGCAGTGGTCCTCTTTTGGACTTCCTCTGCAGCTCGTCCTCACGGGGCCTTTTTGGAGTTGAATCCACTCCTGTGTGCCTCAAAGGAACATTTCGCCTGGTAGCTTTAATTTTGTTATACTCGCTTTGGGCGCGTTCATGGAGCTTTGTAACAGAAGTTAGCAGATCCCGGATCTGATTGTTGATCGATCGCTGAGGCAGTTTCGTTGCTTTCGTTAGCCTCTTGATCATATCTCCCAATTCAGCCATAATGTCCCCTTCTGGTTGCGTTGGTTCCTCTCGAAGCGTGCTGTCTTGCAGCGCTGGTGGCGACGATCTCGCTCTTTCAGGCCTTTCCACGGTGAGCCCCTGTTTCGGTGATCGCATCAATCTTGGTGCGCGTCTAAAGGGATCAGCTCACTACATGTGTGTGTGAGTGTGTGTGTGTGTTTAATGTTATCTCTACTGTAAATTTATGACATGTGTCCCTATGCATTTTTATTTTTATTGGATGCGCATTGCATGTAAATGTCAAGAATCGATTCTTAATCGACTTCGACTACTGAAGATCGATTCCGAAAAATCGATTATTTTACGAGAAAACTCGATTTTCGAGTAGAATCGGAATCGAGTTTACCATCCCTACTGGCAGCCATCGCGTGCACATATAATAACCTCGGCACAATAACCACCACAAAAAAATGATTTTTTTTCCATGTAATTTATATGGAAAACAGAAAATTTGAAATAGGCACCTCTTAATATTAATATTAAGAGCTCATCTTTTGAGTGACTTTCTTTTTCACATTTTCGGAAGTTTTTAGCCTGTTTTTCAGTTGAAAAAAAAGGTTGCCTCAGAATGACACACCCTAATGTATGTACATATCAGAGAACGTAAGGGGTGTCACTTTTTGGCACCCTAATCACAATTATAAATGTGGAGTGCTTTTCGCACCCACAAACAGTAAGAAAAGAATAACACACCCAAACGCACAAATCGCTTTCCGTGTTTTGTGTTTTTGCGTTTCGTCACTCACTCAAACAGTAAGCGTCGATTCTATTTCACCAGTCACCCAAAAATTTTGCGTAGATAAGTGAACGGCACAATGCACTGAAAGCAAATGTGCGAACAGTAACAATTGATCACAAAAAGGAATGCGCAAAAATGAGCTGTGAGCGAAACACTCATGTTTTACAGTTATGATTTCGAGTGTCTTCAATTTTTATGCATGAGCAGGACATTGAGAACTGATCGCTGGTTTGTTTTGTAGTCGCTTGATTTCAATTGTTATTTGATGCCTTAAAAGGAATAAGCAAAATGACTGAAACGCCGGACTCTATAAAAAGTAAAACTGATTGTGGAACGTACACTTAAACACAAAAAAAACACATTTTAACTAAAATTAAAAGTGTATTCTCAAAATTTAATATTGAAAACATTGAGGAGATCATATTTGTAACAGATAGGGGCAGAAACATTATAAAAGCATTAGAAAACAACATCAGGCTTAACTGCAGCAGTCATATTTTAAATAATTGTTTAGAACAATCATTTACAGAAACAACGGATCTAGACGAAACAGTGACGACATGCAAAAAAATTGTAAGGTAAACTTCTTTAAAGAGTTCATGCCCAACAAGGTGGCACTCAAACTACGCTATGCTGAAATCTATGGACGATAATTGGGTGGCTGTTAACACTATATTAAGCGAGAAATAGGTCAACATTAAAAATATTAGTTGGGTTGCTGGAATCCTTCGAAAGAATTTTTAAAGAACTTCAAACTTGCAGCTCGCCTTCAATTTGTTTTGTGCTGCCTTCAATTACAAAAATTTGTGTTCTATGCGAGCCCAATATATCAGATATCTCATCAATTACAACATTAAAAGAAACAATAAAAACAAATGTTGTTGGCATATGGTCAACAAAATTGTCCATGAGGCACAAGGTGGCATTTTTTTTTGTATCCCCCGGCTGCACATATGCAGGATACAGACCTGGCCGACATTAAGGAGCATTGTGTTTTAGAAATGTTAAAATTTTCTATTTCAAAAGAAAGTGATACAACACAATATGTTTTTAGTCCATATATGTACATCCAACACAGAAAGCTTCACTTCATCAGAGCCGTCACCAAGCTTAAGATCTGTATCAAAACCAGAATTTTTTTTTCCCAACATTAGTTACTGCACCATCTAACAACTCTAGACAATCTTCAATAGAAGAAATAGAACAATATTTTAGAGAAGGGTTATTTTAAGTCATGAATTCGATATATAACAGTGGTGGGTAGTGAATGAAAATCGTTACCCTCTTCTGTCAAAGGTGGCATTGAAGTTTCATTCAATACCTGCAAGTAGTGCACCGGCTGAAAGAGTTTTTTCATTAGCAGGCAATGTCATTACTGAAAAGCGGAATAGATTGGAACCAACATCTGTTGACAGTTTACTATTTTTACACCCTTATTACAAGCATATGAACAAATCAGAATAAGTTATATTTACTTGTCTAATAATTCACATGCTCAATTTAGTTCATTATTTTTTTATTACTAGTCATTGAAGACCAAATACATATAAAATATGTAATGCCTTTGTTGTAAACCTTAAAATTAAATACATATGTATGTAAGTACATATGAATATAATATAACACGCAATGAAGCAGCAAAACACGGCTTTTTATTTTCATTTCACATGTATGTATGTATATGTGCATATTCTAAAAAAAATATGTATGCATGTATGAAGCTAATGTAAGAATAACAACAACACACATGTCTCTCACATATTGTTTGTCTCAAATGTTGTGCTCTCAATTTCGCTCATTCCTTTTGCTTTAGCATTTTCGTCGGCCTCAACTCATGTATACATGCAGAAAAAGAGCACGAAATCGGTTTGAGCTTGTGCGTATGAGCATGATCGAAATGATCAATACAAGGCAACAAGCCTTATTTTAGTGTGCCGATCACACTCTAAGTGTCGTAAACGCACAAAGGATTCGGGTACACTTATTGTTAGGGTGTACCCTTGCCGTTCTCTGGTACATATCTAACTGGTTTTCCTGTAAAGAACAGTTGGACTTTTTACACTTAGCTGTATTCCGAATTACAGCTCAAACTGTATTTTAAACATACATATGCATGTGCATAAAATAAGTCTATTAAAAATTTAATTGGAATGGACTCACTTTTTTCCGCAAGGGTTTATGGGTAGCAATACTTATAAATACGTATGTCTTCGTTCTCTTTTCTGCTTACTCTCTCTTTCTTGTTTGATTTTATTCGGTGTTTTCCGTGTGGAGTTTATACACCACGTTGCTTGTAATAGTATCGGGTGATTTTTTAAGAGCTTGATAACTTTTTAAAAAAAAAAAACGCATAAAATTTGCAAAATCTCATCGGTTCTTTATTTGAAACGTTAGATTGGTTCATGACATTTACTTTTTGAAGATAATTTCATTTAAATGTTGACCGCGGCTGCGTCTTAGGTGGTCCATTCGGAAAGTCCAATTTTGGGCAACTTTTTCGAGCATTTCGGCCGGAATAGCCCGAATTTCTTCGGAAATGTTGTCTTCCAAAGCTGGAATAGTTGCTGGCTTATTTCTGTAGACTTTAGACTTGACGTAGCCCCACAAAAAATAGTCTAAAGGCGTTAAATCGCATGATCTTGGTGGCCAACTTACGGGTCCATTTCTTGAGATGAATTGTTCTCCGAAGTTTTCCCTCAAAATGGCCATAGAATCGCGAGCTGTGTGGCATGTAGCGCCATCTTGTTGAAACCACATGAGTCAACATTTAAATGAAATTATCTTCAAAAAGTAAATGTCATGAACCAATCTAACGTTTCAAATAAAGAACCGATGAGATTTTGCAAATTTTATGCGTTTTTTTTTTTTAAAAAGTTATCAAGCTCTTAAAAAATCACCCGATAGTTGTCTGCTATGCAATGTAAATCCTATGTAACAGCCCTATTCTCATTCCCTCACAAAAGTCACCAACCTCACTACAGTGATGTTTCTCACTATAGTGAAGGTTACCTTATTCTGGCGAAAATTCAAAAGCTCAAATGCTCACTATTATCACAAATATCTGTGACATGTGAAAGCAGCCATCATAATACAAAACATCTGTGTTTGTTTTGTTTTACATCGATATTTGTCATTTTTTAAAAAATATTTGAGTGTTATAACTAGCATGTAGGAACAGTTCTTTGTGTATGCGGCAATTGTTAAGGAGGAGTAATCGGGGGGTAGAAGGAAAATTTTGAAGGGTTTACGAGACAAAAGCGATCCTTTTACTATGCAAGACATTTAACATTTATAAATACTTTTCGATTCCTAAAATCGCTATGTAAAGTACTTATAGGTGAATTGGTGCCGCATGATGTGCAGAAGTCGAGTATATCTTTTGATCTGCGTTTCCTGGCGTGTTTGTATTTTTACGGGCATGGCTCTTACAAAAAATGCGTTGGTAATAGTTATATGCTTTGGGATCAAGGGCACAATCGGCGCAATCGATTGTACCCATATTGGGATTGTTTCACCCTCAAGCACAGACGCCACTACTCCTCTCTCACTTTTCATGAACCGGAAAGGATTTTACAGCCTTAAATGTAGAAGCAGTACGTAATGTTCTATATTATACAAACTATTTACCAATCTTTCTATTAATACATATGTTTAAAATAAAGCCAACATATACATAAATATATTTAGTTTGGTTAGCTATAATTTTATTAATAACAAAATGTAATGTGATGTGAAATAAGTTAATTAGAACAGCGTGTGAAATATAATATCAAACTCTGCCTAATTAAAGCAAAAATATTTAAATTTTAGAAGCATTTTCAAATCTACTGCATCTGGTAATTGAACAAAAATTAAATAAAATATTTCATTAGGCACCAGAGTTCAATTTTATGATTTTCTACTATAGCTTATATTGTTTGCAACAATTACTTCCATCTATTTTTATGAATGCATAAATAAATATTGGATTTATTTTTTATTTATTGGTTATCAGCGATATGCATATGTAGATGATAAGCAATGTACGTAGTATGTGGATTTTTGTTTGCTTATTTTTATTAAAAGAGCTGTTTGACAGCGAAAAGCTTTTTACCTCACGTGGTGACTTTTTTAAGCTTTTTTCTTATGTGGTTTGAGCAAGAATAGCCTCACAAAATATGCCTCACAAGAAATCTCTCAAATTTTTCCTCTCAACTCAGTTGAGAGGTTTTTTCAGAATAGGGCTGTAAGTTTTCAGGGGAGTTTTGGGAGAAAGAATGTATTTGAAGTAAGTACATATGTATTTATTTGATAATTTTGGGGATATTATCCTCTGCTTGCGTTTCGGTTTCCTGCTGTGTTTAGTGTTTTTCTACTCCTATTTCCTCCTGTGTTTGATGTTCCTTTCCTAATTTCCTCCTTTGTAGAATATGTATGTATATAAGTATGCATTAGTTGTAATTTTTTTCTAATTTTATCGCGGCCGATTTATGTTTTAATTTGTTAAATATTTACCTTTAATATTATTTTATTTAATTTTTTTTTCACAGCACTGTATTCTTTTTGCTTTTTTATATTTTTGTTGTTTTATAGGTGTGAGCTACTCGCACTGAATAACTCTTATAAATTTTTTGTAAATTTTTTTTTTCTTTATTTTATTTATTTATTTTTTCGCAAACTAAGTAATGATCAATTTTTATTATATTGGTTTCGTTTTATATGTGGTGGCCTAGACGCAGCAATTTATGTTTGTAAATTTTTTATTTTTTAATTAAATGTACGTATTTTTATGCTTTTTGTACTGCACTTTTATTTATTTGTTTAATATTTTTATCTTTTTTATATGCATGTACTTTTTGTAGCACAGTGTATATTATATATATGTACGTGTATATGTATAGTATGTACTATATTTTCTTTTTTGGTCTCTGCACTTGCTGCTAACCAAAACCGATTTTTGGCACATATGTTCTTTGTTGTTTGCTTTTTTATTTGGTTTTGTCACTTATTATTAATTTTTCGGTTTTTATTACCGCACTTTCTCACATGTTAAAATGCTTTTTTTTCGATAACTTAATTCTTTTTACTTTATTTAGCCACAGTGCCCTTCTTTATGGCTCGAAGGACCATGTACAAAAACTCACCTTATAGGCCTCTCACACTTTGTGTTAAAAAGAAAAATGCACGAAATTCCAAAGAATCGTTATAAAACTTGTATTTTATGCGAAATGCACTTAAAAGTTATTATTATAAAATGAATAGAAATGATGAAAATTATTAAACAGTAGTTTTAAAACCGTTAAATATATATTATATATATATACAATGATGAAAGTTATTTTAAATTGATATTAATATAAATTGAAAAACGTTAAATATATACAGGCGGGTAATTGCGAAAAGGAACCGGGATGCTGCGATGCTGCGAAAAGCGACGATGTATATTGATCGACGTCGTATCGAGATCTTTTCTCTTTCCCTTTTGTTCTATTTGGAATGCTGGATGGTGTCATCGTGTTTTGGTGCATGTGCGTGTGTGTGTGTTAATGTGTAGTGTTCTCTCGCGTGATGAGATGAATGCGTGCTTTTGATTCGGTGTGGTGAACTGATGCAAATGTGATGTGACGTCGCTACTCATTTAGCCAGTACTTTTAAAATTTCTAAAAATTTCAAACAAAACTTTTTAATTTAAAAAATTTTTATTTTATTTTATTTTTTACATATTTACATAAAATTTATATAAATAAAAATATATTTAATTTAAAAAAATAATTAATATCTTAAAAATGATTTTTTAAAGAAAAACATTATTGATACCTGATCATAAAAGACAAATACCTGAAATAAAATAAAGGTTATTAAAACCTGAAAATAAAGGAGTGAAAAAAGATTATAAGAGACAAATACTGGAAAAAAGATTGAAACAAAATAAAGGTTATTAATACCTGAAAACAAATAATAATTACATTGAAGATTAATTGTATAAAATGATAATAATATCTGAAAGAAAAGATTAATAATATCTGAAAAAATAAAATGTACAAATAGAATTTACTCTGAAAGCAAAGATTAATTAAATAAAAATAGTGATAAAATCTTAAATGAAACAATAATTAAATAAAAATAATAATAACATCTGAAAGAAAAGATAAATATTATTTGATAATTTAAAATATAAAACTGCCTTAAACGCATAAAATACATACATATGTATGTATTTATTTTTTCGTATTATATTGGACTGCGCAGTCAAATTTCAAAGTACACACACTTTTTTTCACATACTTACTTAACAATTGATATTTGCTGCTTCTGATGATACTGCTGCTGCTGCTATTTCCAATTCATTCTGATTTCCAATGCTATTAAAACAAATGAAGTAATTATTTGCAAATTATTTAAAAAAATCACATGAAATTCATTTACCTACCTTCTTGTTGTACGAGCACGAATGGCATGTGTCTTTCAATCGTTTTTAATTACCCTTTTTGGGATTTTCTTTTGGCATTGACAATTATGTTTTCTCATTCGCACTCATTCAAATAAATCAAGAAATGAAAGAAACTTTTTTTATCGCATCTAGGTAAACAAAAAAATAATCCAAACATGCTTGTTGGTGTTATTTGCATAGAGAAAAAATGTGTAGTTGTATTGAAACGTTTGGGAAAAGTGTTTAGCCGTGGCTGGCAGGGGGTTTCCTTTATGTACATACATGTGTTGGATTTGTTTTTTTTTTTCGTTTTGACGCGTTTTTGTAAAGTTCGCTGGCCTTGGTAATAAATATATTTCATACAGGGTTCTCATTTACTACTCCGTAGCAGCAAAATTTCTAAAATTATTGCTATGCTATCCCTACCGCTCTCACTTTGTCGGGAGCCACAGCATAACAACATAATTAGCATAACAATGTAAAGTATGTGCTCTACTCTGCTCCGAGTTTTGTTAGGTAAAAAACTATAGCTGGAGCGAGAGCAAAAAATTAAATTCTGCGCTATGCTCTGGAGTAGCGGTAGCAAAAAATTGGGAGCGGTAGCACAGCGGAGCTAATGAAAATATTTATGTGCTACAGCTTCCGCATGTGTTTGCCGTTTTTTTTTTCTATTTTCTGTCATAATATTTGAATTAATTGAATAATTCAAACAAAAAAATGTTATGCAAATCATTTTGGCACTTGTTGCGTCAAGTGACTATATAAATCTAAAATCAAATATTTTAAGAAATATATTAATAAAGTGAATTAGATAATAATTGAATAAATTATAAATTTTTTTTTATTATGTAAAATATTTACCATTTTTATATTACCAAGGACATCATCTATTCCAAATGTATTACAATACTCAATTACTATGAATTTTCGAAATTAATTTTAACTACATATACTTTCCCCCTTTTTATATATGTACATTAGGATGTTTTTATTTTTTGAATTATTAATTTTGTTCGGTCCCGTCACGAAATTTACATGGAAATACCGCAAAAAAAAATTCCCTGAAAATTTTAGCCCTACATATTAACATTAAGAACTGGATCGAGGCATGTAAAAATTTTCCATAGAAAATACACTACAATCTTGGTTTTTTATCTTTAAATTCCTACAGATCAGAGGTATTTTATTGCATCGCTTTGACTTTAGACGCTGTAGCTCTTGTCAGTTATACAAAAAAATGCGAATTTCGTGGAAAAATCAGGTTTAGATACCTCGCCTTTATCTTTTGGAATACACGTGGTTGATATTCATCTACTGATTACCAGTACCAGTTTTAATCCATTGCACTGAGTATTTGCAGTTCTATTCTACCATTCCCAATATTTAGTAATTTTATAATTTTTTAGGAAGAATAAGTTTGAAAAGATTGTTAAAACCCCCCCCAAAGTAATTGAATTTTTAAATAATAGAATTTAATTCTACATAGTCATTTGAAAAATTGTAATTTGTTGTTTTCAAAGCAATCTTTCTGCCGACGATGTATGAATATGTAAAATAAATGAATACATTAGTCACTAACAGCGTTGCCGTTTTGATACAATTGTATCTTTTTTGATACTTTTTATTCTAAATTTTGTGATTTGATACTTTTTTGTTCACAAACGGCCTATTTTGATACTTTTCTGCTGATAGAATTTAATTTTTTGAAACTATGAAAATGTTAAACTAAAAACAAACCTATTGTATCTGGATAGTATTAAAAAGTTGTGGGAATGTAGGCCAATTAAGAAACCCTGAAAAATATAAACTGGACAGAGACATTTTTTTTAATTTGCTTCAAAGTAATGTGCTTGCCTTATAACTCTGTGGCTGCTGAACTGGATTTTTTTAGATTTAAGGGGAATTGTGAGTCGAAAATGGACTTCTTTTGAAAATTAGTTCTGAACTGAAAAGTCACCAATAAGGTTTCTATTATTTTTTTACAGTTTATTGTTAATCATAATACAGGAAAAATAAAAACTCATTTATTATGACTTTCAGTTTTCGTTCCATGAGCAAACTGTTGTGAAATAAATTTAAATTTAAAAAAATTATGCTATTTGCAAAAAAATACTTGAGTGTCTTAACTAAAATGTCTATATTTTTAATAAAAACAACCAGAAAAAACTGGTCTGAATTAGATACACAACTTTACTTATTATTTGTTTTTCATTTGCTGAATTTAGAATGTGGAAAAGGTTAAAAATCTTTTCTTCAGATTATATTTTCTAACTAAAATTTTGAATATATTTTCAGGAACTGGTTAAATCAAACAAAGAGATCCAAAACTTTTTTAGTGCATCGTTTTTTAAAGATTGGAGCAACAATCCCTATATCTGTCGCTTCAAGTGAACGCTCGTTTTCCTCACTTCGCAGGCTTAAAACACATTTAAGAAATAAAACTGGAGAAGCACGCCTGAACGGAATGGCTCTCTTGAATATCCATAGAGATATAGACGTGACGGAGGAAGAGATTTTAAATGTTATGGCCCAAAATAAAAGAAGATTAGACTTCAATTTGTGAATAAAATAATGAAACATTGTCTTTTTACATAAACGCAATACTATAAATATAAATGGGAAGTATGCGCAGACTTCAAAATGATTGCAATATTGACTGGAATGCAAACAGGATACACAAAATATATGTGCTTTCTTTGTAAATGGGATTCAAGCTAAATACAGGAAAGCATATTAAGTTTAATCTTTAATCCATTGTCCTACTACTGCTGAAGCAAAAAAATAAATATGTACATACTATAATAAACCACTATTAAAACAAAATTATAATTTTTTTATCAATCGTAAAGAGCTTTGTTTACAACAATGGTGTCTTTGGTGACCCCCACATTTTCGTAGAATATTTTAATCCTTAAATGTCCTTTTTTAAAGGATATTTTTTGATTTTCTCGAAAAAAGGGTCAAATTGACCCCTACTGAAACGAGTTAGAGGGTTAAGATCTTCCACAAAAATAATCCTCATACAATTCCACAATACAACTCTGACCATAAGAATTCTCTCAGACATTAACTTACAACATTTTTTTCATATAGTATAGTGCTCCCTTCGACCAAAAAATGAAAAGTTTGACCCACTGTAAAAAAAAACTCAGACGTGCTGGACCATAAGTTTGTTCTACAAAAATGATCTACTCAACATACCCTTTCAGAATTATAGGGTCGCTATTCTGTTCCAAAAATGCTGTTGGACAGTGTAATTATTGTGTGTTTTTACAATTTCTTTTTTATATCGTGATGAAAGTTTAGATCCTAATCTGCTATTTTGCTTAACAAATATTGTCTGCCCTGGTGTTTAAGTTTTAATTTTTTTATGGTCCTTGTTATGGATTTCTACCTTCATTTGAGTAAATCTGATTTTAAAGGATCTTAAATTTTCCGTATACAGTCTTTGAATCTGTCCCATTATGTCTCCTGTCGTGTAGATTCCATATGTTACTGAAGGGTTTAAGTACTTTCTCAATATTTTCATTAGATCATCATCAGAATAAGTTGGTTGAAAAACAGTGTGTCTATGGAATGTAGGAAATGGAATGGTAAACTTATAGTCAGGAGGATGTTCTTTGTAAATAAAAATTTGGTTTTTAAAAACGTTTATCGGTACCTCAATACTGGGGATAAGATTATGAGAAGAGCTTTGAGCACTGTGTTGGGTTTCTGTTATTGAATTAATTTCATATTGTTTTGGTACTCGAGACAATGCATCGGCTACAATATTTTCTTTTCCTAGTTTATAGGGTAATTCCTTATTGTACTCATCCAGGTATGACTTCAATCTTTTAATCGCTATTCCACCTTTTTTCCAATTACAATTATATGTAAGTGGCTCGTGATCCGTACTTGTGCGTATTTCGGCTTCAACGTTAGTGGTATAGGTCAGTTTGTCATCGGGTTTTGGAAACAAATTTGGGCATTTTTTAAACAAATGATTTAATTCTTTTCGTTGATAATTTGCGAGATGATCTAATTGGGTATAATTGCATTTACTGATTCAAAATTTTTCTCTTTTATGGGAATACTCATGCCGTTTCTAAGGAACAATTTACCTCTTTCGGTGTCAATAATTGCACCAAGTTCCTTCAAACTGTCATTTCCTAATATTCCGTCAAATGTTCTGAGTGTGGGTAATAAAAAGAATTTAACTATTGATTTTGGATCATTAAAAAAATTAGCCATTTTGTAATGGGTTATTTTTATTTTACCTCCTACGGATACTGCATTAAATGGGGTTTCATTCTGTAGTCGATTCTGAACAAATTTTGGCTGAATATAATTTCTATTGGATCCGGTATCAATCAGTATTTTAAGCATTTGTCCGCTACTCACCTTACATTCGAAATATGGAAGTGAGGAGTCAGTTATTTCTAAAAAATTAATATAAATAGAATCGGTTTGCTGTTCTTGGTCACTATTTTCAATAATTTCGGTATAGTCGTTAAGTGTTTCATCGTAATCTGTTTGTTCTTCTTGTTCGGAGATAGTTTCTTCATCTTCGCTAAGGACAATAATATCGTCAATGTCTAAAAAAATTCAAATAAGTAGAATCGGATTGCTGTTCTTGGTCACAATTTTCAATAACTTCGGTATAGTTACTTAGTGTTTCATCGAAATTTGTCTGTTCTTCTTGTTCTGAGATAGTTTGCTGATAATCAGCCATAGTTGGTACTGATTCTTCTGTACCTGTTTCTTGATAAGTGTCTGTCTGAATATTAAAATTCCTTTGTCGTTTGGCTATCTCGACAGTGGGCATGGGTGGTCTATTACCTAAATCAAATTGTGGTCGGTTCATGTAGTTAATCTGCTTAGTTTGAATACTTCTGTCAATGTCCATCGGTTCAGGTCGTGGTTGTGGTTTGGCAACCATAGGACGAGGTGGTTGGTATAATGTTCGTTGTATGTTATGGTTCTGTGCAAATTGGTTACCTATATTAGTAAAATATGGCCTTTGTTGTGGTTGTTCGAAAAAATTATTTAATTGTCTGGGATTCATAGTTGGGTTTTGCGGTGTGTTAATTCTAGGTGGAAGAAATGGTCTAACTTGAAAATATGAAAAATGAGGTGTCGGAACTTGGCGTGGTACTAACGTTGGTCTATTGGGTTGATTTCTCAATATGTTTTTTTGTCCTCTATTTGACGCATGATTGGTACGGTATGCTTGATTTTCCAGTTTCAAACATAAATGCAATGCAGTTGGCAAATCAGCAGGCTCCTTCATGCCGAGAAGACGTGGAAGGTCTCCACGTAATCCGCGAATAAAGGTATCAAGAGCCTTATCCCTGTACAACTTGGTCATTAATTGTTCCGATTCTCTGCCTAATTCCATACACCCTATCTTATTAAGGATCAACGATAAATGTTTATAGACGGCCTGATGGAATTCCTCAACAGACTGGTTAGCACCTTGTGCTATGGTGGTCATTTGGTACTCTAATGTACCCAAGTCCCTTATCATTATCAGCATAATGTAGCGTAAGGCATTTGGAGATGGCACTCCAATTTAAAGGTACGTTGTACGATTCTAACGCAGTGTCTGCGTTACCAGTTATTTTATTGCGAATGGCGTACCAACTGTGTGTTCGTAAGTTCTTAAAATTCTGTCTACACTTTTTTTCCATGAGCCAAACTCGGCTGGGTCACCGGAAAATTTTCTTAAACTTTTTACTATGTCTGGCACTTTGTCTAGTTCTCCTAAATTACCTAGGTGCTCTTGGTCAATTCCTTGACTCTCTACATTGGTAAAATCAAATGTTTGATTTTGAGTTTGTTGTAATAAAATCGGTAATTGTTCATATAACACTTGCCGAATGGCATTTGTTAAGTCGCTAGGTTGGGTCATATTTCTGTTGTTTTGAAATGTCGCTTGTCTTTGTAACTGTCTTTGTCGTTGGTGAGGATTTTCTTCAATATCAATTAATGGGGGTCTAACTAAATTATTTGGATTAGCCATCCGTTTTATCAAAATTAAATTTTGTATTATTAACTTAATTGGAGTATTTTACTACCATAAGTTTTTCTTGATTCGCCTTAATCAATCAATATCATTATTTTAATTTGTTATTATTGTTTTTGAAAACCAGTAGCTGGTTTTACCCTTTTATCCTGGAGGGTCCTTTGGGTAGGAATCGCAGAATTGGGTTAAATTATACTACTTTTGCGTACAAAACTTCGTAAGTTAATTGTTTGCAAAAGTAGGAGTAATTATTTTATTATCGCTTTACGCCTTTTTTAGAAATATGTTATTTATAATTTGAATTGCTTCCAAATTCCAATTAGATATTTTTTTTAATAATTTCCACTTTGCTTAATTATAGACTTTAAAAATTTCCACATAATATTCACTTTATAATTTTTCAATTTCTTCCACTTTACTTAATTATATAATTTTTATAGAGAATTTCAAAATTTTCAGATAATATTCACTTTAAAATTTTAATTTCTGATTTAATATAATAATAAGATTTTAAAAATGTTAAATTTTCACACTTAATTTTTACTTAAATCTAACTTACATTGCTATTTTTTTTTGGTGTGGCTGCCCTTCCTGGTAGTCCGGATCTCTCCCGTTTGGTTTTCTTGTCCCTACTAGGGATCCTGCAACGTACTCTTGAATAGAAGGTGTCCTGCGGGCTTGCCTTACAAGACTTGTAGTCCACCGATGTTGTCCAACAAGGTCTATTTTTAAGTTTTTATCCTCGTTGGTCCCTGCTCGGGCGCCAGTTAAGTTCTTCTTTATTGAATTTCTAAAAGAAACTGATACATAGAATCTTAAAAATACCCTAAGCTAGCTGTGGTTCAACGGCAGCGGCGTCGGCAGAGTTTAACGGATGTTGAATGGTCAGCTGAATTGAAGTTGATTATTGTTATTGATATTATTATTTATTGATCAGCAATAATGTCAACCACTTTTGGGAGTTGCAGCGGATGTTTGTTTATGTTATTCAACTTTAACAACAACATTGTTGCAATGATTGTTGTTATGTTGAAATAAATATTTGTTGTGTCAACTTTTAAGTTATTGAACTTTAACAATTACATTATAGCAATGAATATTGTTGAAATAAATATTTGTTGTATTAACTTACATACTACATATGTTTAAGCGATCCTGCTTGTTGCTTTGTTAGCCCAAGGGGCCCAAGTAAGAATACTTGACTTTGAAAATTTGGTTTGGGATATAAACTCAACACGGAAAACACCGAATAAAATCAAAGGCATACGTATAAGTATTGCTACACATAAACCCTTGCGGAAAAAAGTGAGTCCATTCCAAATTAAATTTTTAATAGACTTATTTTATGCACATACATATATATGTTTAAAATACAGTTTGAGCTGTAATTCGGAATACAGCTAAGTGTAAAAAGTCCAACTGTTCTTTACAGGAAAACCAGGTACCTGCCTACTGCTTATTTTATGTTTTCAATCACACTACAATTATCCTAAATCAAAAAAAATAATTTAAGAGTCAGGTATTCTTACTTGCAAGTTTCGGTGATACCCCTTGGGCTGATTAAGCAACAAGCAGGATCGCCTATAACAAACAAACAAAAAGAAGGGCAAATATATACATATCGCTCATTTGCTGCAAGACCGGCATAAATCAAAAAACGTGATTTTTGAGTTAATGATGCAGAATTGTTCGTTATATCATACTTCATGTTGAGTGAAAAATTCATATGAATACCTCTTATATGCTCCGCTTGAGAAGAGCATATGATTCCTGTTTTCCGTGTAAGGTTGGAGTCAGATGAAAACTTTTAACGCGTTTTCTGGCAAATCGATTTTTTTGACTTATGCCGGTCTTGCAGCAAATGAGCGATATGTACACATATAAGTAAAAGTACTCAATTGTATGCGACTGCATACGTGTAAAGTAGACGTGTTTTTACTGTGTTCTCGAAATTTTTTAGTAAATTTCTAGTTTTTTTATATTGTATGAAGTGGGTTATTGTGTGGGACGTTTCGGGAGGATTGACCACCTAAGTGGACACCAGACCTACGAGATTAGATAAGTACACTTTGATTTATACTTATATATAATCGATCGCACATACCTTTTGTTTCCCAATTTGCAAAATTGTTTGATTTTTCCCCTTATAACAAACGTGCAGTTAATTGTATTTTCCTTTTTCTGCCGTTGTTTTTTCGATCGATCAGCTGTTCCCCTCCTTATGTTTTCGTTTTCCTTTTGAATTGTGCATTGCCAACCATCGAAAACACAAGCATCAGCTGTTCAGTTCTGGCATTGCCAACCATTTTTTTTTTAAGTTAAGTATTAAAGCTAGTGACTGAACATACACAGTATGGCCTATGAAAACAGTATTGGGCGAACACCGGATAATCCTTTCCGAAGGATGTCAAAAATAATGAGAACGCCGCCTAATGGGAAAAATGAGGAGTCCGCCGCTGCTGAATCAAATAAGGAATGTGATACTGCCGACCATGTAAGCAAAAGGGATAAGCCCGAGGAATCGCAAAACAGAGAAACGGCTAGCATTTTTAGCAAACTAGGGGAAAAAATTAAAGAATTGGAGAGCATGATGGCCGGCCAAAGGCATATTAACCAGGCGATGCGCGAACTTTTGGGCAACATTGCGACATTACACGCCAAAGCTGAAAGAGTGGAAATCCTATCGAAAAGAGTGATAATAGAAAATTATCTCAAGCCCCAAAAAAAATGAGAGAGGCAACAGGCATATAACCACCCACAAAAAAGCCAAAAAACATAACTGAAAATGCGCATCTATCGTGTAGTGGAGCAGCAAAAACAACCCAAAATGACACCACGACTCTTCAAAACGGAAATGAAGGATGGGTAGACGTGGTTACAAAGAGGAAACAGATGGAAAAGAAAATTAGAACAAAACTGAATGCCATCATTATTACGAAGAAGGAAGGGGCGTCGTATGCAGATATTTTGCGAAACATAAAAAGTGACAGCGGGCTCGAGAAGCTGGGTTCGAACGTAACCTAAGTTCGAAAAACACTCAAAGGAGACCTGCTTTTAGAATTGAAAAATGGAGCAGACACGAAAGTAGAATCTTTTCAAAGCGCCTTAGAGGGAGTACATAGTTGGAGAAATGGCTACGATACAGCCCAAAACTCACAACGTTACGATTGTATGCAAAGATCTGCACGAAATAACAACTCCCGAAGAAATCTGCGCAGCATTGAAAAGGGAGGGTGGAATCCAAAATCTGGAGATAACAAGTGTCAAAAGTCTGTGAAAAACGCGAAGTGGCACACAAATAGCACTTGTATACATGTGCGCTCAAGATGCTAAGGCCGCACTCACACTGGGAAAAATAAAGATTGGGTGGTCGATCTGTCGCCTTCGAGAATACTCGCCTATTCCCAGGTGTTATAAGTGTTTCCATCTGGGTCACATGGCTCGTAAATGCTGCAGTTTGACAGACAAATCTTCCCTATGCACACGCTGTGGAACCGCAGGACATTTAGCAAAGTCGTGTACAAACGCTCCGAGCTGCATGCTCTGCAAAGGGGAGCACTCTGTATTGAGCATGACTTGCCCAAAGTACCTCGAGTCTCTGAAGTCTCTAAGTAAATGAGGATACTGCAGTTGAACCTAAACCATTGCGTAGCAGCACAAGATCTGCTAGATCAGACAATCATAGAAGAGAACATTGATGTCGCCATACTAAGTGAACAATACTCCCAGCGTCCGGAAAGCACATGGATTGCAGAAAAATCTGGCAAGGCAGCAATATGGTCCTGTAAAGGGCAACCTTTTAAGGCCCGCCCCAGAGAAGCCCATAATTTTTTCACATGGGCGAATATTCAGGGGATTTATTTTGTAAGTTACTATGCTCATCCCAGCGCATCAATCACAGAATTCGAAGACTTCCTCTTAAGGCTGTCTTTAGAAACCAGAGGCAAAACACTTATAATAGCGGGTGATTTTAATGCTTGGTCAACTGCATGGGGCAGATGTACAAACCACCGCGGGCGGCTAATCCATGAATATTTGAGTCAAACGCGCCTAACAATAATGAACACCGGCACTCGAAACACTTACCAAAAAGGCAATAAACAATCTATAATTGACATTATGCTTGCAAATGATTCGCTGAGCAGTCACATTAAGTGGACGGTGTCTGATATATACACAAACAGTGATCATATATGCAATTATTGGACAAATTTCGTACTCCCGAGAGCAGGCACCTCCTAGCAGAAATACTTCCCGAAAACGAAGCTGGAAGGAAGAAGGAAGTTTGAGCTAGTCTGGAGTGCATAAAAGGCATCAGGTGACGACGCCGCCCACTTGGTATCGGCAGTACAAAAAGAACTGGTCGCAGCATGCGATGCAACAATGCGTAGAACGTCACATCACAACAAGCGGCGGCCTGTATATTGGTGGAATGAGGAAATTTCCACGCCGAGAAAACTTTGTCACTCAGCTAGACGGCGTCTACAGCGTAACCGTGGCGAAACGAACGAAAATCGCCTTAAGGAAGAATTTGAAAGAAGCTCCTGAAGTCGGCAATTACCCGAAGCAAGAAATCATGTTTTGAGAAGCTCTGTGAGGAAGGAAACATTGACCCTTGGGGTACTGCTTACAAAATATGTATGTCGAGATTTAAAAACAAGCAGCAGCAACCTAAAGATGCTTCTTTTATGGGAAAAGTCGTCGAAAGATTATTCCCGAAACACGACCGGATTTCATATGCCAAGCGACGAAACGAAGCTACAGAGTCACCGTCGTTAGTCATGGAAGACGAACTATTGGCAATAGCAAAGAAATTCAAAAACACCAAAGCGTCTGGACTGGATGGCATACCAAAAAGAGATCTGAAGGAAGCCATATGCTCAAAACCTCGAGTATTCGCTAAAATGTATAACGTTTGTATAAAGGAAGAGGTATTCCCCGACTCTTGGAAAGTACAGCGTTTGGTTCTGCTCCCAAAACCAAAGAAACCACCTGAAGAACCTTCATCGTACCGACCTCTGTGTATGCTCGACACAATGGGTAAAGTGTACGAGAATATAATAAGAAACCGCTTGGAGTTAGCAATCCAGAAAGCCGGCGGATTATCAGGGAGACAATACGGCTTTATAAAAAAAGAGATCCATTATTGACGCATTACGAAAAGTCGTCGATACTGCGAAATGTGCAGTAAGTGGCAAAAGAAGGAAAGGTGGCACAAAAAAGTACTGCGCGCTGATTACTCTGGATGTCAAGAATGCATTCAACTCCGCAAAATGGGCAGACATAATCAAAGCCCAGGATAAAATAAGAGCCCCTGAATACCTCATAAACATAATAACAAGTTATTTTAAAAACAGAAGGCTGATTTTCGACACGGACGAAGTCGCCAAGAGCTACTCTATCTCGAATGGAGTACCCCAAGGCTCAGTGTTAGGCCCAATATTATGGAACCTTATGTACGACGGGGTGCTAAGAAGACAGCAACCAGAAGACGTGAAACTAGTAGCTTATGCGGATGATCTAGTGGTGGTAGCAGTGGTCAAACAATTAGCCGACCTGAGAAATAAATGTAATGAATGCTTAAATGGTCTACGCCAATGGTTCTCTTCTGTGAGTCTGAAACTGGCGGAGGAAAAAACAGAAGTTTTACTCATAAGCACTAGGAAGATAGAAAAAAGAATAGAGCTCACCATAGGGGAGGGCAAGATTACTTCACAGCCACAACTGAAGTATCTGGGAGTAATATTGGATTCCAAATTAAAATTTAAAAAACACCTGGAGTATTCTTCCGCGAAGGCAAACCAAATTTATAATGCCCTATCGAGAATGATGACCAATAAAGGCTGCGTGCATTCCAGCCGGCGATTCTTAATAGCGAAAGCAATGAGTTCCGTAATACTGTACGCAGCACCAGTATGGATACAGGCAAAAAAGCGTATGCTAAACAAATAATTGCAGTACATAGGCTTTCTGCAATTGGAGTAATAAGTGCTTTCCGGACTACATCAACTGACGCTGCTGAAGTATTAGCCAGCATGCCGCCCATTGACATCCAGGGAGATGAACTCGAGCGTTTATATCATCTATCAGCGCCTAAAACAGTATCGGCAAAGACAGAGGAGAGGAACAAGAGCATTAAAATGTGGCAAGAGCGGTGGAATTCCTCATCCAAAGGGCGTTGGACCCACCGACTTATACCGGACATCCACTCGTGGATTGATAGACGATATGGGGACCGAACGAACTGTCCGACATGTAAAGAGCATATAGAAGACTCTGAGCATGTACTATTTTATTGCCCTCGATTTTCAAATACAAGGGAAAAACTAAAAACCACACTCGGTGGTGGTTTTACGGTCGATAATTTAACGACACTCATGTGTCAGTCGACTGATAATTGGAAAGCTGTCAGCGAAGCGTCAGCATCCATAATGACAAAACTGAGACTTTTTGAACAAATTAGGCGTCCGTCAGTACGCACAATAGAGGAGACTTAAATGTCCTGTCCCTCCCACGAAGTAATACTTAATCGGTGGTTCCGTGGGAGAGCCTTGAGTTTGGAGTAGGTTAGGTTTAGCGGATTAAAGTTCCGCACTCCGGCTTTCGATGCTTCCCCCTACTATAAAAAAAAAACAAAGTACTTAATTGTATAAAAAATACATACATACATAGAAAAAATTTATGGGCCATTAACCCTGCCAGCCACGGCTAACCATTTTTCTTAAATATTTCAATACAACTGCACATTTTTTCTCTATGCACTAACACCAACGAACATGTTCGGGTTATTTTTTTGTTTACCTAGATGCGATGAAAAAAAGTTTCTTTCATTTCTTGATTTATTTGAATGAGTGCGAATGAGAAAACATAATTGTCAACAGTGCCAAAAGAAAATCCCAAAAAGGGTAATAAAAAACGATTGAAAGACATAAGTCATTTGTGCTCGTACAGTAAGAAGGTAGGTAAATGAATTTTATGTGATTTTTTAAAAATAATTTGAACATAATTACTTCATTTGTTTTAAAAGCATTGGAAATCAGAATGAATTGGAAATAGCAGCAGCAGCAATATCATCAGAATCAACAAATATAAATTGTTGAGTAAGAATGTGAAAATAAGTGTGTGTTGTTTGAAATTTGACTGCGCAGCCCAATATAATACGCAAAAATAAATACATACATATGTATGTATTTGATGCATTTAACCCTTCTGCTTTTTTAGGAAAAAATTACACATATAGTGTTTTGGGTCAATTTGACCCACTTATAAAAACTCCACTAATGACACTATTTTATTGAAAGAGTTCATATTTTTTTATTTGCATCAAGTAAAGTGTATGTTAGTAGTAGAAAATAGTTGAGATATGTATGTTTTAACGGCAATTTTCACCAACTAAGCTGCTGTGTTCCTAGCAAACAAATTTTTGCCACGTACTACAAACAGCTGAATATTTGTTCGAATTTTTTGTATGATGACAGAAGAAACATCGCTGTCGTTTTTTGGTGGATTCATTTCTGGCAGAAATATTAGAATTAGACGCTTCTTCCGCAGATTTGGAGTTTTCTTGAATATTTTTTACTATATTCTTAGCAGCGATTCCTCGCGGCAGTCTCTCTCTGCGGACAATATTTGGTTCGACCATTTGCTTTCCCAGCTCTACAAGAAAAAGTCTTCGCTTATAAAGCTTGTTGGTGTTCCATGAGGGATTTATCTCTGTCCATATTATGTATGCGTATGCCGATATATCTAACATATTCGAAAAAAGGGCAACTGGCCAACGTTTGGTCTGACGTTTACATGTATAGTTAGCAACCAGTTGATCAAGCGCATCCACACCAGCTTTTGTTTTATTATAGTGAAGTATTATTTCAGGTTTTTTCTGTCACCCTCATCAGCAAGTGGAGAATGGTGAAGGGAGCTCAATGCTACAACAAATTTATATTTTTGTGGGACGTACGATACAATAGTTACATTCTCCGTAAATAAAAATTTGCTTTCTAAAATGTTCTTTTCCTTCATGTCGACAATTTCTAGTGGCAAAAAAAGCTTATTTTTCCTCACTGTACCGACTAAAGTAATGTTCCTGCAAAGTAGCTGAACGGCGAGATTGTACGTCGTAAAAAAGTTATCGCAAGCAATAGTGTGACCTCTGGGAAGGGGTTCTGATAGGGATAGAACAACACGTTCACCTAAAAATATTTGTATAGAGACGGTTTATTTATACTGTACATAGGTTTGATACATACAAAAAGCCAATTTATAAATACATTACCTTGGTTCCTTTCCGGTTGCGTATTTCTTGCCCGTCCTAAATAAACTTTCATGTTCCAGGCATATTTGCTTTTTGAATCACATAGAGCCCATATTTTTAAGCCGTATTTTGCGGGCTTCGATGGAATGTACTGCCTGAAGCAGCAACGACCACGAAAAGATACTAACTGCTCATCTATTGTTACATTTTCATGTAAGTGATAATATGACCTGAGGTGCCGATTCCATTGATCCCAAATGTTTCTTATAGGTGCTAATTTATCACGCTCTCTTCTCTCATCCTTGTCTGCAGCGGAGTCAAAACGAAGGCATCGTGATATGTTCATAAGTCTTTCCAAGCTCATTGTGGCCCGAAAAATTTTCCAATTGTCTCCAAAAAACTGCAATCCTTTGATGTTGCTCATTTCTACCACTATGTTTTTTATACTTAAGGGGATGAAAATATCAAAAGAGGATTTTATATCTGTGACCATAGAAAAAGCACACTTTGATGGGCCAGGACTTCGACATAAAATTTGATTTCGAGGAATTTTGCCTCTTGAAATTGGAAGTTGCTGGTCATGCCATATTATGCTCTTATCTTTCGATAAAATATTTGGCAAATTGACTTCTTCTGTCGCATTGCTACCTTCAAAACCGACATCTATTTCACTTTCACTGGATTAAGTATTTGAATCGTCCGTTTCATTTTCTGCGATATGTACAAAGTCTTCATCGCTATCACTTTCGTCGAAACTATCCTCAGCATCAGAATAAATAATTTGGTGTATTTCTTCAATACTTAGTTTCTTTTCAAAAATAAAAATATAAAAATGTGTAACAGCAACATAAACATAGTAAATTAAATAACTTGACTTACTCTCTTCCTCTGGGACATTGTAGAAATATATATTTAGCAATCACTTTCTTTATAAAAATTTTGATAAGCTCCTTACTGCGCGACAAAAAATTACTAACTAAGCAAACAATCGACACTTACTCTTTGCACAGGTGCATAAACGGGAGTTCTCCTTTTTCGAAAAGGCTATAAATTTATCGAGAATATATAAACAAAGCTGTGCAAAATATACTCGATTTCCGATAACTAGCTTTCTTTGTCGGCGTTTTTGATCGAGTAATGTTAAAAAAACGGCAAAATGTTTCAAAATACTAGGTGGGTCAAATTGACCCAACAACCTAATAAGTGTAATGAAATTACATTTGGCATCCTCCAGCAACATAATAAACAGATATTATTTTAATTTTCGTATTTATCTATTCCTTTTACTGCAGTTAACAAATAGAAGAAGAATCAATACAATACGATTAGACTAACACGCGAATTTCGACGAGTTTTACTGAAAATTGGGTCAAATTGACCCAAACATAGCAGAAGGGTTAAGGCGACCGGCACAATCCAATATAATGTATGAAAAAAAATGTTTGTTTTATATTTTAAATTATCAGTTAATATTAATATTTCTTTCAGATATCATTATCTTTCTTTCAGAGTCAATTCTATTTGTATTTAATATATTTTGTTTTTTTTTTCAGATAATTTTATTTTTTTCTTTTGATATTATTATAATTTTTATATAATTAATATTTTCTTTCAGACATTATTATCATTTTATATAATTATTTTTTTTTTTTTATTTTTATATATGATATTTAAATTTTGGCTAAATGAGTAGCGACGTCGCATCAAATGTACATCATTTCACCACACCGAATCACATTAACACACACGCAAATGCACCAAAACACGATGACGTTCTACATTCTAATTAGAACAAAAGGAAAAGAGAAAGGCTCTCGCGCACCTTTGTTCGTTACGACGTCGATCGATCAACACCTCCGCTTTTCGCAGCATCCCGGTTTCCTTTTCGCCACCCGCATTTATATATATTTAAAGTTTTTCAACTTATTTAAAAGTCATTTTTATTAACTTTCATCATTGTATATATATATATATAATATTTAACGTTTTTCTGAAAACTACTGTGCAAGTTATAATCACTCATTTTGTACAAATATATGTATGACGTACATACATTTAACCTTTTATTCTACTTTTGAAGTGCATTCCATAGATGACTTTAATAAAAGTTTATAACGATCTTTGAAATTGGTGCATTTTCTATTAACTAAACGTGTGAGTGGCCTGTAAGGTGAGTAAAGTATACAAATTTTATATAATTGTATATAATTATTCGTTATTTTCAGATGTTAATAATTTTTTTATTGAATATCTGTCTCTTCATATTCTATGAAATGTTAACAAATGCGGCGAATTCCTTGCACAAAATCTAACAAATGTTCGCAGCCGAACCTGCACCTTCTCTATACTTTACGTTCTTTGCGTATCATACATGTATATACTCACTCTCAACGCAGAATTTCGTTTTGCTTTTCGTTTATATTTTGATCCATTTTGACAGCGAAAAATGTGTACAAAATACATCTCTCACACAGAGAACATAAACAAATTTTTTATGTTCTTGTCTCACATGCCCAAGAATATGAAGTGACATAAATATACATACATATGTATGCATGCACCTTATGATGCTCCCAACAACAGCATTGTGATATTTTCGTGCTTCAATTTTTCTTTCAACTTGGGAATCGCAATGTATGCAAATATGTATGCTTTTGCGTTTTGCCGTCGGCAATTCAATATTTACATGTAAACATAATTATGATATGAGTATATTTTGTATGAATGCATGCATAGTAATATTTATATTCAATTAGGACTTGCATATTTAATAATTTTCTTTGATTTTTACCTAATATACTATTCTAATAAATATTTTTGTATTATATTTCCTACTAATAGAAATTAAATTTATCACAACAATATATACATATGTATGTATGTATATATCCAGGTATGTACATCTTCTATCATATTAATCTTATGTCTCTGCACATGTTCATATCATAATCTTATTATGTATGTATACGCATGTGCGCATTCAGAAATTCAAATCATGATTTTATCACTTATCAATATAATGTATTACATGCGTGCGCATTGATCTGCATGTTCATACATTCATATATACTTATATTTACATATATTTGCATACATTGCCGAACAAATAATGCACAAGCATACAAACATATTTACATATGCGTACACATGTGAATATGGCACCAACAATAAATTGAAGCATTGTTCTACAAAAACAACAATTGTCTAAATAGCAGAAGCATCACAAGTCAATATGGCAGCCGAATTGGCGAAATGTAGTAAATTTTACAACAAAAACGATTTCATTCATAAACGCAGGCGCATATGCCACAAGCGACCACGCTTCATTCATAAAAACAGACGCCGTAACATCTCCCCGAGCATGGCTTTGCCAACAAGCGTCTTTTCGCGACGATGGCAAAAGCTAAAAATCATAAATTGAACTTTCTGATGATTCTTCACAGAAAGAAGTGACAAAAGTGGCAACATAGCCGTTGTCGATTTACAATATTTGTCTAAAATATTTTTCCGTGACTCGCAAAAATCTGCGTCGATATGTATGCAAGCTCATACAAAAACATACATATTTACGCTAGCTTGTTGGCGACACTGTTCGAGCAGCAAGGGAAGCGGTAACAAGCGGCGATCGTTTGTTAGTTTCTTTCGGCACAGCTCGGATTTTCTACCAACAACACATTGTTGTGGCGCTTTACCGTCGCGTCAGTGTTTCGACACATTGAAGTGCTGAACACATTAAGCGCGACAGGCTGCAAATGAATATTAGAAAACACACGTTCTTAGGGCGTTCGCGGGCACGCAAACGGCAGTCATCAGCCTTCCCGCAGCGGACTCAAAACGGCTGCTTGACGCCCATAAGATTAAGATTGGATGGACGGTATGCAGAATAAGGGAAAAGCCGAACCTCAGAAAGTGTTTCAGGTGTCTGGAATATGGCCATCTGGCGAGAGCATGCACGAGCGAGGATGATCGAAGCAAATGTTGTGCTAAGTGTGGTGAAAAGGGGCATTTCGCAAAGGAATGTGATAAAAGCCCGTCGTGTGCAGCATGCAAAAGCAGTGGGAAAAAGGAGACAGGTCACCGGATAGGAAGTTGGAAATGTCCTCTATATCAAGCGGCGTGCAAAAATATAAAATGAAAGTTGTCCAAATTAATCTAAATCATTGTGAAGCTGCTCAAGATCTACTGAAGCAAACAATCTTCGAGGAAAAGGTAGAGGTGGCGATAGTGTGTGAGCAGTACAAAACATAAACGCTGCCACATAGATCTCCGACAAGGAAAACAAAGCTGCCATATGGGCCTGTGGGGGCAACGCCTTCCAAGATAAGCCGCTCGTGGGCAGATCTTACTATACGCGAGCGAAAATAGGTGGCATTTATTTTTACAGCTGCTATATCCCTCCGAGTGTGCTGCTGGGAGATTACGAAAGAATTCTAGACGAACTTGTCCGAGACGCCCTCACTACTACACCAAACAGGCGATTTTAACGCATGGGCAATTGAATGGGGTAGTAGCTACACAAACAGGCGGGGTAATGCTCTACTCAAAGCGTTTTCTATGTTAGACGCAGTGCTACTCAATACCGGTGATAGAAATACTTTTGAAAAGAATGGACGCGAATCGGTAATAGATATTACTTTCGCCAGCAGCACGCTAGTACGATCAGCAAATTGGAAAGTGTGCGACTTTTACACACATAGCGATCACCTGGCCATCATGCTGGAAATCCGCAAGCAATCACAAACCCGATCTAGCGTTAAAAAATTGCAGAAAAAAGGATGGAAGGTTGAAACGCTAGATGAAGAAATTTTCAAACTACTGTTGGATTGGAACTTAGATGATGCGATCAGTGCAGACCGACAGGCTGAAAAACTAGTGAAGCACATAAGTAAAGCCTGTGATGCTGCTGTGGGTAGAAAAAAGCACAACATAACCCAAAGGCCCGCATACTGGTGGAACGAGGAAATCAGCACACTAAGAAACGAATGCCATAAAGCGAGACGCCTATGCCAAAGAAGCCAAAGTACGCCACACCATGCAAGACTGCGAGAAACTTTCAAAAAAAAAAAAAACGCAAGGAACTCAAGAAAGCCATCAAAAGAAGTAAGTCCTCAAGTTTTAAAGAACTATGTGAAAAGGTGAACGAAAATCCGTGGGGTGACGCGTACAAAATAGTGATGGAGAAAATCAGAGGGGGTAAAAGTCAAGCACCAACATGTCCGACCCTCCTAGAAAAGGTGGTGAAAACGCTTTTCCCAACGCAAGAACCCCAATCGAGTAGAACAGTACCAACCGAGAAGGAGGTAGTGGATGTGGCGGAGAGATTTGGCAACTCAAAGGCATCAGGACTTGATGGCATCCCGAACAAGGTACTGAAAATTGCAATCAACCATTGCAATCAACCATTGCAAGAGGGCCTTCGCCGAACTCTACTCACGATGCCTAAAAGAAGGAGTTTTCCCAAAAATTTGGAAAAACCAGCGGCTGGTTCTTCTTCAGAAGCCAAACAAACCAGCGGGAGAGCCGAGTGCGTATCGCCAACTCTGCATGATCGACACGATGGTCAAAATACTGGAAAGACTGATTTGCACACGTCTAGAACGTCACCTAGAAGAAGAGTCTCCAGGTTTATCTGAAAACCAATTTGGATTCAGAAGACATCGGTCCACTCTGGACGCAGTTGGAAAAGTGACGGGCATTGCTGCCAAGGCCATAGAGGGCACTAGATGGATGCATGGAGATAAAAAATACTGCGCTGTGGTCACGCTTGACGTGAAGAACGCTTTCAACTCTGCATCCTGGCCACATATACTGAGGGCATTAGAGGCAAGAAACACCCCGGGGTATCTTCTGAGGACAATTAGCAGCTATCTGTCTGACAGACTACTGCTGTATGATACCGACACAGGTCCAAAAACCTACATGGTGACAGGTGGTGTAACACAAGGCTCCGTACTAGGCCCACTATTATGGAATGTGCTGTACGACGGGGTGTTACGATTACCGTTGCCAAAAGAAGCACAGATAATTGGCTATGCGGACGACATTGCCGTAACGATCGTTTCTAAAGAGCTCTTCCAGATACAAAACATATGCAATGAGACCGTGTCGAAAATTAAAGACTGGCTTACGAGTACTAAGCTTCAGCTGGCAGGAGAAAAAACAGAGGCAGTGCTCATCACGAGCAGAAAAAGGCTAGAAAAAGTCACACTGAACATTGATGGATTTAACGTTGTAACGCAAAATTCACTGAGGTACCTTGGCGTTATGATCGATACGAGGCTCAGTTTCAAGGCGCACATTGAAAAGGCCTGTGGAAAGGCGGCTAAAGTGACTGCGGTCCTTTCGAGAATTATGGCAAACATTGGTGGCTCAAGTCAAAGGAGAAGAGCTTTGCTGGCTAAAGTTAGCCAATCAATGCTTATGTACGCAGCTCCGATATGGGGGACAGCCCTTCGTCAAAAAACCTGTGTCAATATGGCCAAATCTGTGTCCAGGCTATGCGCCCTTAGAGTTGCCTGTGCGTTTAGAACGGTGTCGCACGAGGCGAGCGCTATCATATCTGGTCTTATGCCATCGGATATAATGGCCTCTGAGTTAAGTAGAGTCTACTGTAAAACAAAAGCCATGAATAGGCGCCTAACGGCTGACGAGCGCAAACAGGAGAGGAAGACAAGTCTCGAGGAGTGGCAAAAGCAATGGGACGCGGCAGACAAAGGAAAATGGACATACAGGCTTATTAAGAATGTGCCGGCCTGGATTGACACACAACACGGGGAGACAGATTTCTACTTAACGCAGTTCTTATCGGGCCATGGCAGTTTCAGGGAATACCTGCACAGATTTGGCCATGATGACGAAACACACTGTTCGTTCTGTGGAAATGCCGCAGAAAACGCAGAGCACATCATCTTTTTCTTCTGCACGAGGTTTGCAGTGGAGAGAGAGACCATAGAAAACTTAACAAATGAAAGGATGTCGCCCGACAACATGGATAGTCACATGCTGCGATCGCGGTGTGGGTTAAAATGAAAGAGTGGACTGCAATAGCGCTCCAAGAACTCAGAATAAAAGAAAGGCAGCGCAGAAGCATAAGACCACATGAATAACCCTGGAGGCAGGTAGTGAAGAGGCAGTAATCGCCCAGCTTGGTCCTGCGAAGTAGTGCTTAACGGCGGTCCCGCAGGTCCGAATACAAGCTACAGCAGCCGGAGTTAAGGGTTTAGTACGTAGGCATACTTTTTAGTGATTTAACACTGTCTGGGCGTGGTCCCGAAAAAAAACAAAAAATGCTACCAGTCTCACCCTGGCAGTATACGTCCTCCTAGGGACACAATTATTGAGCCAGCTGCACACCTACATAACTGTGTTCATAAGAACGTGTGTATTCTAATAATATTGACAGATGTCGCTTGCTGTCTATCGTGCTCAATTTGTTCAGCACTTGACTCGTTGACAAAACGCACGTTTCGGCCAGTGGTTGACCGTGACAACGGAGATACGAAAGAAGCGTGCGACACTTGTTATTATAAATGTACATACATATGTACATATGTATATGGCTCGCATTTGCTTGAAATAATGGAAATGATAACGAAATAATGCGAATATGCATATTTCATGAAGGTCATCAATTTTCTTTAAGGACATGAAGTTCATTTGACACATATTCGCTTTGTAATAGACAAAATAAATATAACTTTTTTTAAATTTTTAAATAATTAAAAAATTAAAAAATAAAATTAATTATTTTTTTATCTAATTTTTTACGATTTTGTAAGAAACTAAAATTTTTACAATTTTTCTGAAAAAAATGGTTCATATGAAGAATGGGAGAGAATGCTTCTTTACATTCTTTGTGTGACTTTGCATATTTTTCTTCAGAGCATTTCTCTTTATTCATTCTCGCATGAATTCAGTCGTTTTACATATATTTCTACCACTGCACGTGCTCAATTCTGCTAAATAGCCAGAGCACGGCGAATTCCTTACACAAATTCTATCGGCTCTGTTAGCCGCGCAATCGAACCATCATACAGATTTCGATTTGCACCTTCTCTATACTTTACGTTCTCTGGTATACGTACGTGCTCAGTATATACAGTAATAAACCTTAGCTTTGTTTACATACATATACTCAACTCTAGAAAATCTTAGGGTGTTGTATAACACTTTTTTTTGCTATTTTCATGGTAATCAGGGCATTGTGTTAGCATTTAAGCTACATATAAATTTTAAAGTTTGATAAGCAACACTTTAATAGATATTATGAAATGCAAGTATTTACATTTAAGTGATAATTGTGAATTACCTTGCATGTTTCTTAAATTTTACTGGGATAGTATTACGGGTTATGAAAGTTGTTTTTTTTACCAAGTGTTAAACACGCTTCAAGAATTTCTTTACTTTTGCATGGAAACGGATGCAGTCCTGGGTGGTAAGCTATATTTTGACATATACAAATTGGTTAACCGTTACAACAAAAAAGTTGGAACGTAGTTGGAATTTGCATTTAGATATAAGAATATAGTTTTAAAAATAACTTATTTAAATAAAATAAGCGCATTTAAAGTTAAAAAATAAGATTGGCTTAGGAAAGTAGCAGCATTAATGTTTTCTGTCGATCTAATGTAAATAAACGCAGCCGTAGAAAACTCACCACCGAGAAATCTAACACCGGGGACACATTTTATACATAACAACTCACTACTTGCAAAATATCTGATTATTAGTAAATCAATGTTTTAAGGCCGAAATATAACACACTATGACATTTAAACCATCTATTAATAAAAATATACCATATATAAATCGTTTTTGATTTATATTAAATAACAATATTTGTAGTTTTTGCCTCTTATTTACTACCTCAATATATACAGCACTGCGTTGCTACCACTGAAAATCCAAGATGGCCGCTATTCACCCCTCAGAAAGCTACCACGTAAAGGTTTTCTACTGTATATACTGTGCGTACGTGTGAGGGGAAACGTGGTTAGAATCTTCACGCGGCCTATGGCAAGCTCACTTTTTTCACTACTTTTGAGAGTTTCAAAACCTACTGTTTCACTAGTTTTTGCGCGTAAAATATTATATTCCGCAAGTAACATACACATACATATAAGCATTAGGGTGTGTCATTCTGAGGCAACCTTTTTTTTCAAATGAAAAACAGGCTAAAAACTTTCGAAAATGTGAAAAAAGTCACTCAAAAGATGAGCTCTTAATATTAATATTAAGAGGTGCCTGTTTCAAATTTTCTATTTTCCATATAAATTACATCGAAAAAAAAATCATTTTTTTGTGGTGGTTATTGTGCGGAGGTTATTATATGTGCACGCGATGGCTGCCAGTAGGGATGGTAAACTCGATTCCGATTCTACTCGAGAATTTTTTTATTTTTTCAGATAATATTAATCTTTTCTTTCAGATATTATTATCATTTTATACAATTAATCTTCAATGTAATTATTATTTATTTTCAGGTATTAATAACCTTTATTTCGTTTCAATCTTTTTTCAGATATTTGTCTCTTATAATCTTGTTTCACTCCTTTATTTTCAGGTTTTAATAACCTTTATTTTATTTCAGGTATTTGTCTTTTATAATCAGGTATCAATAAAGTTTTTCTTTAATAAATCTTTTTTCAGATATTAATAATTTTTTTAAATTCAATATATTTTTATTTATATAAATTATATACATCACACAAACAAGTAATATCATTGAGTGCGGTCGACATCTAAGTGTGCTCCTCAATTGCGACAATGTGCAAATAAACCAATCTGAGGTAATTCGTTGGTGTGTGCGCAGTGGGAGGCATTGATGTTGTCAACACGTTTCACATCGATTTCCTTGGATTAATGGTAGCAACTGGTAAAACTCAGTTAAATCAAATCACATTTTCAACCGAAGTTTGTTTTTTTAAACAATAACAAATCATATAAACACTCAAATAATTAATTTTCGCGGGTGAAAAGAAGTGCACATCAGCTGTTTCTTTTACACGTTATTGCTGCGTATATTAAATCAGCTGTTCTGTTCTAACAATTTCCAGTTGCAATCAGCGCTGCCATACCGGCCAAATAAAAACAAAAAAAAACATTCTTGATCACACTGCATTATCGACCAACGACAGGTTTCTAATACCCAGTAGGGAAATCATTAGAAAATAAAAATGGCTCAGCCTCTTCATGAGGTGACGTCAAGTAACAGTCTCAGCTCATTTAGAGTAAATAAAATAAGAGAATTAGAAAAAACTAACTCTCTTATAAATGAGAGGCTTAGAACTTTGGAAGCGATGTGCAATCAGTTACATAAAGATAACATAGAATTAAAACGAGGAAACGAAGAACTGAAAACTAGTAAAAGAAGCATGTGAGTGTTGAAGCAAAACCTCTAGTATGAATGTAGCTCAAATATACGAAACCAATGAAGATGAGCTAGCTAAAGAAACTGAGTGGATACTCAAAAAGAAGCGCTCTTCAAAAAAACGCAAAGCTGATGCTTCTCCAACAATTGTCAGCCCTTCGAAAAATAAAAATAAGAGCAGGCGGCCAACAATGATACTAAAACTCATCGCCCACCTCCTATTGTAATAAACGACGTAAGGGATTTTAATAAATTACGTTCTAATATTATAGATCTAATAAATAACAACTTTTTAATAAAGCTTTTGAGCAACGGAGCCTACAAACTTAATGTCTTCGATTCAAACAGTTATCGCACAATAACAAAATACTTTTCTAATGAAAATATACCTTGGTTTAGCTACGAGAGTAAACATAATAGGCCAATAAAGGTAATGATAAAAAATGTACTCCACTCATGCGAAACACAATCCATTTTAAATGATCTAAAATCTCAAGGTTTTAAGTTCATAAATGCCATTAATAAGCTTAAATGGAAGACTAAAGAACCGCTAGATATGTTTTTAGTAGTATTTGATGCTACCAAAGACATTAAGAAAATTCACCAGATCAAAACCATTCTTAGTACCGTTGTCAAAGTTGAGCCTATTAAAGCATCTAAATTAATTTCACAGTGTAAAAACTGTGAAGCTTTTGGACATACAAAAAACTTCTGTGGTAAGCCATCGAGGTGTGTGAAATGTGGAGGCAAACATCCTACTATTGAATGCAGAAAAGCTGAAAAAGACCCTGCTAAATGTTGCAACTGCGGCGATTCTCATCCTGCAAGCTACCGTGGTTGTGTCGTCGCAAAAGAACTTCAAAAACTTAGAGATAAAAAGAATGGTAATTCAGTTGTGAACACAGGAGAAGTAAAAGCCCTTCCTTCCGTTTCTAAAGCTTCATTTACGCAAATAGCTAAACAAGGTCATACAAATACAATTTAAAAAAGTAGTCCGTTATCCCAAATCTTAGATAAACTAAATGAGCAAGAGAAACTATTTAAGTTCTTTAATCAGCGGCTCAACGCTCTTGAGTACCATCTGCAATTTATTGATGAACAGCAACTCTTTGAGAATAATGCTATGGAACGCTAATGGTCTTTCCAAAAGTAAAAATGAATTAGAAGTTATTCTACACGACAGAAATATTGATATATGTCTATTATCTGAAACGCATTTTACGAACCAATCATTTTTAAAATTTAAAAATTATGAATTATATCACACACCACACCCGGCAAACTCAGCACGAGGAGGGAGCGCTATAATTATTAAAAGCCATATTGAACACTGCGAGGAAGATCCGATTAAGTCGGAAGAAATTCAAGCTACAACAATCACCCATTGTATCTTATTGCTCTGTATAGTCCACCTAGACATAATATAAAAATAGAAACGTATATGAATTTATTAAAAAAATATGACGGAGGGTACATCATTGGTGGCAACTTTAACGCAAAACACACTCATTGGGGATCTCGTTTAACTACAAACAAAGGTCGAGAACTTCTCAAAGCTATACAAGCAGTTGGATGTAATTTTGCTTCTACAGGAAGACCCACTTATTGGTCTACAGATAGTCAGAAATCGCCTTCTGGACTTCTTTATAATCAATAAAATAACCGATACCGAAAAACTCCATTTATGTCTAAAAGATTGCTCAGACCTAAGCTCTGACCATTCTCCAGTGCTACTAACTCTGTATCAAAAGCCAATTATTTCGGCCGCCAAGCCAACGTTATGTAATAAACACACTAATTGGTATAAAGTAAAAAATATATTGAATAAAGTCGATCCAAAGCTTAAGCACACATCGACTGGTATTGAATTGGACTGTGAGGTTGAAAATTTCACAAAAATAAATCAAAACGCTGTGTGGAAGAGTACAGCAAATACCCGCGTGAATCTAAGTGGTACCAAATACCCAAAACACATCTTAGAAAGTATCCATAAAAAGCGCAAGCTTTGACGGAGATGGCAGCAAACTAGGTCCTCTACTCTCAACACTGAGCTTAATAAATGTACAGCGAAATTAAGAGCACAAATTAAAGGGTTCAAAAATTGTTTCTTCAAAACATATCTGGCTAAACTCACATCTGATAAACCCACCGACTATTCACTCTGGAAAGCTGCAAGAAATATTAATAAACAAATAAAACATTTAGCACCATTAAAACTAAACGAAACTGCATGGGTCAAAACGAATGAACAGAAAGCTGCCGTATTTGCAAATCATTTGAGAAACACATTTACACCTAACGATGGGTATGAAATAAACTGTGAAAATAAATGGATGGATCCACACATCAGCATTTCTCCTGTTATTATTCAAGAAATTAAAAATCTTATCGGGAACACAAGACTCAAAAAAGCATCTGGGTAAGATTTAATAACTGGAGAAATATTACGCAATTTAAAACTTGTAAACATTATAAACATCAAATTAAACGACACCAAATCAATTCATGTCGACTTTACCTTGAAAAAGCCGGCATATTGTCCAATTTATATAAATAACATTCCTATACCACACCATAACAGTGCTAAGTCCCTAGGTATCACCTTAGATGCTACGCTACGCTGGAAAGAGCATGTCAAAAAAAAAAGGAGCGAGCTTGGTATGAAGTTTGGCAAACTTTACCACCTAGTTGGCAGGAAATCCAAGCTATCAATACAAAACAAACTGTTATTATATAATCAAACCCTAAAGCCAGTTTGGGCCTACGGAGCCCAACTATGGGGTTGCTCAAGTCAAAGCTGTATTGCCAGCATTCAGCGCTTTCAAAGTAAGGTACTAAGGACTTTAGTTAAAGCTCCTTGGTACATTAGATCTGCTGACCTGCACCGTGATCTAAGCGTGAATTCAGTGGTAAATGAAATCTCAAAATTAGCAAAGTCTCACGAACTGAGGCTTAGAGAGCACGTTAATGAGGAAGCCTCCAGACTTATCGAAACTGCTGGGCGAGAAATCCGGTTGAAACGCGAGAAACCTTCCGACCTAGTAAGACAACAGTACCAGCAAATGTATTTCTTAACATTTAGCTTTTAAGTATCTCTTCTAATTATTTAGACCAGAATTGTTGTTAGTATTTTAGTTTTATGTACTAGGTACAATGTAAAATAATAATAATAAAAACAAATATATAAATTATAATAAATTTTATGTAAATATGTAAAAAATTGAATAAAATAAAATTTTTAAAAATTAAAAAGTTTTGTCTGAAATTTTAAGAAATTTTAAAAGTACTGGCTAAAGGAGTAGCGACGTCACATCACATTTATATCAGTTCACCACACCGAATCAAAAGCACGCATTCACCTCATCACGCGAGAGAACACTACACATTAACACACACACGCACATGCACCAAAACACGATGACACCATCCAGCATTACAATTAGAACAAAAGGGAAAGAGAAAGTATCTCGCGCACCTTTTGTCGATACGACGTCGATCAATATACACCGTCGCTTTTCGCAGCATCACATCATCCCGGTTCCTTTTCGCAATTACCCGCCTGTATATACGAGTATTTAAAGTTTTTCAATTTATACGAGTATTAATATCAATTTATAATAACTTTCATCATTGTATATATATATAATATACTAGCTGACCCGGCGAACTTCGCACCGCCTAATTATTGGAGGCATATTTAGTAAGTCACAAACACACGACACAATACTTTTTTAATTTTATTGAAATTTGCTGCTTTTAGATTTTTAGGAATATTAAAGAATTATAGTATAGATGCATAGCAAAGAGACGTTAGCATTTCAAGTGACATTTTACCATAGACAATTTTTTTTGAGTGAATACTGACAAATATTTACACTATAACTATCAAACTACATCTGTCGTTTTTTTTTTGCAGTGCAGTTTTTTTGACGATGGCCATGGTTAGGAAAAGAAGAAGAGCTACATCTGTCATCGAGAAAATAAAGATTTCAAACAACTATAATATAGTTATAGTGAAGCTATATATCCCTCAACTCCTTCAAATGCATTGTCCGTTTTGTAAAAAGTTGATGGAACGGCAGAAAAAAAATAATAACTGTCCAGATTGTATTAATCTATTATTAAGATGCGACGAATGCTACAACATAATCGCTGTTACCTTCAGGTTTTGTACCAAGTGTGGTAAGAATGTAGAACGACCAAAACCAAAACACGTTTCTACAATGCCATCTTCATCATCTGAGGAGACATTCTGTGAATTAAATTTATCGGCCGAAGACATACAGGACATTCAAGTTATTGAAGACAGCCAAAAGCCCAACATCAAGAATGTTCTGGTAGATATTGATGTTATTGAAGACAGCCAGCAGCTCAACATTGATAATGTTCTGATCGAATCAGATTTGTCCGAGTCGCCTAGTACTTCCACCATATTATCATGTCCTGGCGAGCCAAGTGGTTCCGAAGTAGATGAAGCCAAGTTGATGGAAATAAAGAATTACTAATACACGTTGACATTAAGGATCCAAATGCACATATTATATACATATTAAGTCATTTATTTATATTTATACACTTCATATACAAAAATTTAAAATTTTCTTGGATGTGCTCGTTTCTGGACTGTGAACATGATAAACAAATCTTTGCTTAAATTAAATACAACACAGTTATGATCATATACAGTTAATTAATATAGTGCTTTCTGGTAGACAATATTTTTAGTTTTTTTTTGCGGTGCGTAAATAAATAAGGATTTTGGTTTTCCGACACGCGAACACGCAACGTATAATTGTCCATGTGCGAAACAGGGAAACTCTAAGTTTATTCCGCAAACTTGCAACGATTGGCCTTGCGATTTATTTATGGTCATCGCAAACGCCAGACGCACGGGAAATTGCAACCTCTTAAAATCAAATGGCAAATCCGTTGGAATCATAGGTATTCGTGGGATTAAGACATCCTCTCCTTTGTATTTTCCTTTGATTATTTTAGCTTCGATGATGTTATTCATGAGTTTCTTCACAACCAATCTCGTTCCATTGCAAAGTCGAGGTTGATTAATATTACGCAGCATGATGACAACTGACCTTACTTTTAATTTCAAATTATATGGTGGTAGTCCAGGCAAG
The DNA here is from genome assembly GCF_024586455.1 of Bactrocera neohumeralis. Lineage (NCBI taxonomy): Eukaryota > Metazoa > Arthropoda > Insecta > Diptera > Tephritidae > Bactrocera > Bactrocera neohumeralis. The sequence goes on from NW_026089622.1 coordinate 30,949,323, forward strand.
TCCAATGAATTTAAAAATTCTGTAGGATTGTTGACTACGTCATCCTGGTTTGTGGCCGTGTCAACTGATTTGTGCGTAAACAACTCTCCTGGAAGGAAATTGTGAATGGTAGCATTGAGATCATCGACATCTTTGTTTTTTGCTGCCAATATTGCTCGTTCACTTAGCCAATCGTGGTTATTATATTGTTGTTTAATGTCCGGAAGAACACGCTGAATAAGCTCCTTTTTTCTGTGAAGTGACAGAAATCTGTAGGAAAAGTCATTAATCCGGTCGAGCTGTCAACTGCGACCTTACCATTGCCAATATCCAGCAACTGCTTCGAAAACACAGTCGCAGTTTGATCTTGTTGCAAAAACACGCGCATGTTAGTAGTTAATTGTAGTGTCTTTACGTGCCGCCACAAATTTGATGATTTTAGACATGCGTTTATTTCGTCAGCAACAGTCGATCGAGGAATTACTGGAAGAGTCTGACGAAAATCACCTGACAACAGTATCATAGCTCCACCAAAAATGTTTTGGTTATCATGTAAATCTTTTAACGTCCTATCTAGTGCCTCCAGCGACCTCTTGTGGGCCATTGTGCATTCGTCCCAAATTATCAATTTGTATACTTGGAGAGCCTTCGCCATAGCGCTATTTTTGGCAATGTTGCAAACTGGCGTTTCGTAGATATGCATGTTTAATGGTAATTTTAAGGCTGAATGTGCAGTTCGTCCGCCTTCTAATAAAGTTGCTGCTATTCCAGATGAAGCCAACGCTAGGGCTACCTCATTTTGCGATCGGATCTTTGCTAATAGCAATGAAATTAGGAACGTTTTCCCAGTACCCCCAGACCCACTGCTTACAGCTTGTGTTAAACGATCGTACGCAATCCTTTGTTCTTCGTTCAATTGCGGAACAGTTGTGCGAACTGCTTCGGTTATAGCTTGAGTATCGTACTGGAGTTCTCTTTGCAACTCATGGTTTAATGCATCTTGCATAGCACGATTGGGTGCTGTCGGGCCCAAACACGACAATACTTTATTTGCCATCAACAAACACATATCTTCTATTATGATCAATGTGTCATTGTAAATCTCTGCCGTAATTTCCAATGTAGGATTCAAAGTTTCACAACGCACGCGATGCAACACATCCTCAGACATGTCATCCCTATATTTCATCCACAAATCATTCGGATTTGAGGGGAAATCACGGAATCCTTGAGCGTATCATCCCAATGCGAATCGTTTTCAAGCAACCGTAATAATTGACACGCCTCACGGTAAGGCGCACACAGATGTCCATCAACTGTTCGCAATTGTTGAAAAGATGTCGGACCAGGAACATTCACCAATAACAATCTAAGATAATAACATTCATCGTTATTAGGATGTACTGTATATATACGGCCTATAGCATCTGTGGCAAATACATTTTCATATCCTTCAAGTGGTGTTCCTTGTTTACGACGCTGAAAAGACTTTGATGATGCGTTCCATGTGTAGTAGCGCGACATATCAGCATACAGCAAAGTGCGAGCGAATTGATCAGTTGCACAAATGTAGAACAAACCTGTCAATGTGGTCACAGGTGGACGTGCCGCTCTATCCACAGCGTTGTTTGGGTTGAAATGCACTCGTTGTCCATTTTCTAAATGAACTGCCAAATGCAATACAGTGGGATGTCTTTCCTGAATTGCAAACGAAAATATAGCCAAATAGCCTTATTGCTGCTAACATAGCGACCCATCTGATAGTGAGACACTTCATCATTTGTGTTTGTTACTGCGAACATGGCCATGTCGCTACCTTTGTTAACATATTTACATATGTACTTTATGGATTTCACAGAGTTACAAAATTCCACGTTGGTGTGAGCTTCAAAAGTTTTGGACAATATGGGCGAGAACGGCACAATCCAACGATTGTCTACATGAAAATCTTGTCCTTTTATCTTGACATCTACAGATCGTCCACCGTCCTCAACTGATCGCCGACGATACAATGGGTAACGATCGATTCCCGAGATGGTTTCAGCAAGCAAGTTTCTCGGGTACCGTTTGGAGCACTTGCCGGTGGTGAGCTGCTGTTGAAAACTCCGCAAGGTCCATGTATCATGTGCTTAGTTACTATCGTATGCAATTTTGGGTCAACCGTTTCATCAGAAATTTCGGCTGAAATAATGGAATCAATTTCTTCTGGCCTTATTTTGTCAACCAACCAGACTAATATATGAGCATGTGGCAAACCACGCTTTTGCCACTCAACAGAGTACATCCAACAACGTACTTGGCCATACACACGATGCTTTGTAATGAAATTCATTAAAGATTTTAATTTTTGCTTGTAAACTCTGGCTGTGATGTCATGCCTATCAAGTGGTGTTTGGTTGTGTAGCAGTTCGTTTTTTATTTCAATCCATTGTGGGTTACAGGTGAATGTAATAAATAGATCTGGACGGCCATACTTTCGAACATAAGACATCGCATCTTGAGCGTACTCGCGCATGTGGCGCGGGCTTCTGATGTAAGTGGCCGGTAAAATTGTCATTCTTGCTACATTATTTACATTGCCGTCAGCATTGATTGCATCGAGAAGATGAATGTACTCTTCAGATCGAAGCTGCTGTTGGTTAAGACGGATGTATGTCAATCTTTCAGTCTCAATTTTGACGTACATGTCCACTGCATACTGATGAAAGAGCCGTTGACACATCAAAATGTGATTTACTTCACCTTAACGGATCATGAGTCTGTATGCATAATAATTCATGGCACTGACTTTTTTGTGTGTATCAGCACCTGGAAGTACATATGATAAAAAAATACATTTATATATTGAACATATAAAATATTTTATTTTGTATAATCTAATTACCTGTTGTTGGATTAACCATTTTGATATTAAAATGGTACCCATCTTCTCCCTGCCAGAAAATTAATGGGTATTGTAAAGCATCATAAGCTCTATGCGTTTCATATACACGTTTCAATTCTTTGTTCCGGCGATGAAGTACAATATCTCTTAATTGCAAATTCTCTCCAACAACGACAATAGCCACTTCATCTATTGTCGGTGAATTAAACCTCCTTGCATGCTCTCCAGCAGGTGTTTTGTCGGCTCTTATTACAATATTATGGCTGTCTGATGGCATCCGATCCAGTGCCATTTTGAACATCTTCATTCACTAATTCATTATTCTCGTGAAGAAATGTTTGCAGTTGTTGGACAATGATTCGCTTGACGGTTGGATTATGACCACAACGTGTATCAGCTTCCACATCTTGATTGCCCATAAAATAAATTTGCAAAAATTTTTGATCTGCATCGGGCACTGGCAGCATTGCCCCCAGTAGGTGATGAATTTGTCCTTGTATCTGTAATTGTTTAAGAACTGGTTAAATTAATTGTTATACAAATACAAATTAGAATTTCACTAAAACAATTATGGTATACTACCTTGAAAGTAGGCATGAACCCGTCTTGTACTATATGCGTTGCACCAAACGATGTCATTTGGGAGCAATTATTATATTTTTGGATGTTAGCCAAGAAGTGTTAGACTCACTTTCCATCCCATTAACTAATGAGTGTAACGGTTCAGGTGGTGGAACCAATTGAGGCAATTGTACATTGCCACCAGCACAACATAATCCTGCAGGTTCACTACTGTACTTTAATGCTTTACAATGTTGACAAATGATTGACATTTCTCCAATCTATCGGCACTATAATCAAATTCCGGATCGTAGGAAAATGCTCCTCGTTCGAGGTTTACAGGAGCATTGCGTCTGCGGAATCGATTAAATTCGTTATCCCGTGCTCGCTGCTGTTGTGATCGATGTGCACGAACTCGTTCCATTCTCTCTTGAACGTAATTCTCCCATACTTGTACCACTGTTATCATTATCAGCATCACGCTGGTCATTAGTGCGGTTGGATCGTAACGTAGCTCGTTGCACATTTACACGACTTCGACGACCTATGTCAGGTCGTTTTCTTTTCCTCGGCATTGTAAGCAGCGAGAAGAAAATCACTTTTAGCAGTATTTCAATATTTCTCCAATTAAATGTTTCTTTTTTTTTTACATGAGATGACAAAACCAAGGATGTTAAGGTAGGAGCGCAGCAAAAAGTCTCTAAATTTATGGACAAAACAATGTAACGTTCGAATACACGTGCTTTTTACATGAGATGACAAAACAATGGAACGTTCGGATACACTTATTACAGGGCATCTCGACAGGATAGAATTTATAGAATACTAACTGTTATTGCCATTGCCAAATCTGTATGTGGGCATTTGCTATCATGATATAATCATTTGCGCAAAAGCGTAGGGTAGGTAGGTTCGAGATGATGTAGCGTATGCTTTGAGCTCTTGAAAATTTATTTTATCATTTGCGAAATGCCGTCAGGTAGGTAGCTGATGTAGGGCACGTTTTGAGCTCTTGAACTCCTTAAATCTTTGTGTGGAACATAAAAAAAGGATAAATATCCTTTTGTTTACAAATGTATTTTTGGAAAAAATAAGATAATAACAAAGGATAAAGATCCTTTTTTTAAAAATGTATTTCTGGGAAAAATAAGAATTTATATTTTTGGACTACTATATAATAATTGTGGCATAACTTTTATATACCAATTAAAATAATAAATTTAAAATGAGAAATGATATTTTGATTTATGCTTGTATAAGTTTGTTAAATTTAAGACTTCCCAACCCAATTTGCATAATATTTCTATAAATTAACAATATTATACTAAATATTAAATTTTATTTTCAAATTGTACTTTATTTTTATAATATAACACAACCGTCTTAACTCGCTCTTCTAATTTTCATGTTACCAAAATTAAAATGCCGTCGGCATATGTGGAAATGGGATATGTTGCCTCTTCGAAATTTTCATGTAAGTGAAAACTGCGCTGGTAAACTGCTGAAGAGACAGCTTCTAGCTTACGATATATGGCAAACTATGTAGTATTCTATATCTAGTAAGCAATGAGCAATGTGGAGTCTGCACAGACAGAGATGCCCCGTTATTATAATAAAAGTATTTTTGAGAGTTGGTAACACTGTAAGGTTGGAACCATCAAAATTGTCTACACATTAATTATATTTATATTTTGAAATTAAAATAATAAATTTAAAATGAGAAATGATATTTTGATTTATGCTTGTATAAGTTTATTAAGTTTAAGACTTCACAACCCAATTTCCATAGTATTTCTATAAATTAACAATATTAAACTAAATATTAAATGTTATTTTGAAAATGTACTTTATTTGTATAATATAACACAACCGTCTTAACTCGCTCTTCTAATTTTCAAACATGTCAACACATTAATTATATTTATATATTTTGAAATTTGAAATTGAAATTTAAATTCACGATGTTATGAGCAAAGTTAATATTATGTTGTCGATTCAAAAGTCTTGTTTTAATGCGTTCTTCAATTCGAGTGGAACTGTGAGTACAAATACCGTCAAATGTTTGACAGCAAGTAAGTGGTCAACTTTTATATGGGAAAATGGAATTGTCGTTTTACTCTATCTTACTCGTAATTTTTCTTTATTTGCTCACAGTTTAGACCTACCCTGGACTACGACAAACATTTTAAAAACAAAGTCAGCTCAATCGGTCCAGCCGTTCTCGAGTTTTAATCAGACTAACGAACAACAATTCATTTTTATTTATATAGATATATAACCTTTTTAAAACTACTGTTTAATAATTTTCATCATTTCAATTCATTTTTTAATAATAACTTTTAAGTGCATTTCGCATAAAATACAAGTTTTATAACGATTCTTTGGAATTTAGTGCATTTTTCTTTTTAACAAAAAGTGTGAGTGGCCTATAAGATGAGTTTTTGTACATCATCCTTCGAGCCATAAAGAAAGGCACTGTGGGTAAATAAAGTAAAAAAATTAAGATTTCGAAAAAAAAAATAAATTTTAACCTGTGAGAAAGTGCGGTAATAAAAACCGAAAAGTCAATAATTAGTGACAAAACCAAATTAAAAAGCAAACAACAAAGAACATATGTGCCAAAAACCGGTTTTGGATAGCAGCAAGTGCAGAGACCAAAAAAGAAAATATAGTACATACTATACGTATACACGTATATATAATATACACTGTGCTACAAAAAGTACATGTATGTATATAAAAAACATAAAAATATTAAACAAATAAATAAAAGTGCAGTGCAAAAAGCATAAAAATACGTATATTTAAATAAAAAATAAAAAATTTACAAACATAAATTGCTGCGTCTAGGCCACCACATATAAAACAAAACAAAAATAATAAAAATAGATCATTACTTACTTTGTGAAAAAATAAATAAATAAAATAAAGAAAAAAAATTTACAAAAAATTTATAAGCGTTATTCAATGCGAGTAGCTCACACATATAAAACAACAAAAATATAAAAAAACAAAAAAATTACAGTGCTGTGAAAAAAAATAAATGAAATAATAATAAAGCTAAATATTAAACAATTTAAATCGGGCGCGATAAAATTAGAAAAAAATTACAACTAATGCATACTTACATACATACATATTCTACAAAGGAGGAAATTAGGAAAGGAACATTAAACACAGGAGGAAATAGGAGTAGAACAACAGTAAACACAGGAGGAAAGCGAAACGCAAGCAGAGGACAATATCCCCAAAATTATCAAATACATACATACGTACTTACTTCAAATACATTCTTTCTCCCAAAACTCACCTGAGGCGAGACAAAGTAAGTCGTTCCCATTTTTTATTAACATATGTATGTAAATATGTATGATATCATACGGTTTTATCTAATATAAAACCTATATAATCCGTTTGATCGATTTCTAAACGGGAACTAAAAACAGTTGAAAAAATATATCATCCATATATTTTTATAAATACAAAGGAAATCATTTATTGCCTTCTAATACCATGTTCAGACCGAAAATTTAAAAGATTAGATTACATTTAAGCATTTCATAACCCAACAGTTTTCTTACTGCCGTTGAAAAGATTAAAAACAGCTGTTTTTGCCATTCAAGAACTTACATCGCTCAATATTTATCAAAAGAAACCATTGTCACATAGTATTTTGTAATAAAAGCCGTATTCTTTTAAATATTTTCCATATAATGGAAATAATGGACGCATTTTTTCATTTGGGAAGTCGATTTTCAGCAGAAATTAGATTCATTGCTCTAATAAAAATTTGTTTGTTTACATTTTTTCCTTTTTGTAGTGTCTAAATCAGCTGTGATAATGTAATAGATTTCCAATGCTGCCAAGTAGATGCCGCAAAATCAGAGTCGCACAGAGAGATTTAGCGTGGATCAGTTTCAAATCACTCCGATGAAGTGATTTTGAACTGTCATTTTTGTATGGCGAAATCTTGATAAATTTATAAGATTAGTGGGATAAACCACTCAACAGCCGAAATCGTGTGATTAAGTGTCGATCTGAACATGGTATAAGCTTACCCTGGTGTATACAAACTCACCCACTACAACAGAAAACCAACTAATTATATTCAAGTATTTACTTGCAAATCTTTCCAGCAATACCCCTTCTGTTTCTTCAAACAGTAAGCAGGATTGCATAAAATAGGTAAGGAAAAGGCATTAAAATCAAAATTTCCAATGTACAAGCGAGAATAAATACAAACATACATATTTACATATGCACTTACCCAGATCATACTTATAAAACACATAAATGCAACAATCATAAATTAGTACTTACTAACACATACAAACAAACATTCAAATTAATATTAACATATTGAAGCATATACTTGCTAATCCGCAAGTGCAGAGGCTAATGACCTGCACATTGTTCATTTTCTTTTCTCGCTTTATTCTGATCGCGCAAATATAAATATGCATATATACATATATCATGTATGTACATACTGTATACGTATATTCGGTATTATTTTTGCCTACGCTGTAATACAAGTCTAATAATAACATATATGTACATTAGAGTGATTCAAAAAAAAATTATTATCAGATGGAAAAATTTATATCTCGCTTCTACTTGGAAAAATATCTTGTTCATTAGATTTTGTAGGAAATTGAATGCTGTACAAAAAAGAACTATGATGATTTTTTCGTAAACCCAAACGTTTAAAAGATATTAACAGTTAAAGTTTGATTATTTTTGGGAAAAATTTTTTCTTTCTTATGAAAAAATTATTATGAAACGGATCAGATCGACAAAGGGCTGGGGAGGGAATATTCTGTCACCTCAGTAGATAAGAGTGACATCTTACCGAAATGGCTGGCAAGCTAATACTGCTCTCACCTTCGTCTCGGTAAAACCATTGCAGGTCTTCAAGTACGATCACTGCACGTCGCCATAATTTCCTTGGCCGTACAGGTTCAGTTGAGACGAACTCCTGATTCGTGCCCGTACCTGGCTCTGAACATAAGCTCCCATAAGGACTTGTGTCAACCCTTGCGTGTCTTCCCTGCTTGCATAGATAACCACGGAGTTCATAAAGGGCAGCTGCTACAACGTGCGGAGATAGCGGCTTGAAGCGGAGACCCACCAGAAAAAATGAACACACCGCAATAACAACAAAAAACCCAACAGTAAGAACAGCAAAACAAATGAGACGAGCAGAATCCCTAGAAAAGTGCAAGGGGATAGTGCAATAAATGAAGTTCGCAATGGCGAAGCAAAAGAACGTCAGCAAGGACGTAAAGAACTGAGCGGCACAGCTTGACGAACTCTTCGACGTCATCAGGAGCTACCGCAGAAATTGGCTCACTGCAGAAACCGAGAAAAGGCGGGCACACCTAAGCAGACGCATCACGACCCCCGAGTCAGCAACCTCGAAGCGGCGTGCGACAAGCCCCGTGGAGCCGCGAGAAACAGTGCGACCACGACACAAGCCAGGCTCAAAAGCCAGGAAAACCCACGTAAACGAAGGAACGAGTGAAGAAGCGCAAAAAAATGCAAACAAGAGGCAACTAGCCAACAACATGGCCGCAAATCAGAAAGGGAATAATTGGCCTAAACGACAAACAGAGGCCGTTATAATAAAACCAGCAGAAGGAAATAGCTACGCTGAAGTCCTCAAGAACATCCGTAGCAAGATAGATCTTAAAGAGGCAGAAGTCAAAATCAAAGGCATCCGCAAAACAAGAGCCGGGGCCCTATTACTAGAGCTAGAGAAGGGACAGCCCACAGAGGCCAGCTACTGTGAGGCACTTCAGTCCACTCTCAAAGAGACGCCAACTGTGGCCAACCTTAAAACTAAGGTTACTATAGAAATCAGAGACCTTGACTCGCTAACAACAAAAGAGTAAGTAGCAGGGGCTGGCTTGGTGATTAACATAACAGCTCCTAACACAAGAGAGCAGGTAAGGGCATATGTAACGCTGGACCAGGATAGAGCTTATACACTAATGCGACAGGCACGCATTAAAATTGGCTGGGTTAGCTGCAGGCTGCGGCTGAAAGAAACCCCCAAAAGGTGTTTCCGCTGCTTTGGTCTAGGACACTTAACCTGGGACTGTAAAAGGCCTGATGGAAGAGGACAAGGTGCTTGCATAAAATGCGGCCAACCAGGTCATAAATTGAAAGATTGCGACAAGCCTCCTTCATGCTGCCTTTGCAAAGAGGCCAAACATGAAAAAATTGATCACATCCCCGGCTCCGCAAAATGCACGGTATAAGGAATTACCGAGGCAAATGAATATCCTACAGGCCAACATGCATAGATGCAAGACTGCCGACGCACTACTATCGCAAATGGTGACGGAGAGCGACTACGAGATGATCATTATAAGCGAGCTATACAAAAAGAAAGAGAGCGGTACCTGGCTAGAAGATAGCAGCTCACCCGCCGCTATATGGTTACCACCAGGGAGTAATATCAGCACTGTAAACAATGGGAACGGCAACGGCTTCGTTTGGGCCAAATACGACCTTTTTACAGTAATTAGCTGCTACTTGATCAAAAACCATCTACCAAGCCTGCCAAAAAGCAATGCCCAAGGCCTCCCACAGCAAACATTAAGCAGCAGTTTACTGGTGGACTGAAAATATAGCCCAACTCAGATGAACATGCCTCCGCCTCATCCTACATGAGATCCAGGCGTAGAGGAGCCGCAACTCAAAAAGCCGATCAATACAAATTAGCAAAAAAGGAGCTGAAGCATGCCATCGACGACAGCAAAAAGAAAAAATGGGAGGAACTACGCGAGGATATAAACAGAAACCCCTGGGGACTCGGGTATAAAATAGTGATGAAGAAACTCGGCGCTCGAGCAAAGCCACCTGATCTAACCGCTGCCAAAATGGATAACATTGTGAACGCACTATTCCACACACACACGAAACAAGGGCTAACGACCCAGAACACATTCAAAGATCGACGGAAATCCCCCGGTTTACCCTTGAAGAGCTGCAACTAGCTACTGCCAAGCTCAAGGCCAACAAATCACCCGGACCGAACGGGATCCCTTCAGAAATTCTCAAAATAATCGCTGCAGAGCACCCGGTAGTACTACTATACATGTACAACGCCTGCCTTGAAGCCGGAATATTCCCTGAACCCTGGAAAAAGCAACGGCTGGTGCTAATCAGTAAGGAAAAAGGAGACCCCAATTCGCCATCAGCATACCGACCACTATGTATGCTTGACACAGCGGGAAAGCTATACGAAACCCTGCTTAAACCCAGAATTGAAGCGGCTATCAACGAAGCTGGAGGACTGTCCCCTAGACAATATGGCTTTAGACCCGGCAGATCAACCATAGGAGCAATAATGCGTCGTTGAAAGCGTAGAAGCTGTACAGCGTATATGGCATAAATACAAAAGAATAGTGTTTTTGGCGACTCTAGATGTCCGAAACGCTTGCAACAGCGCTAGATGGGTAGATATGATCGTCGCCTTCGAGAAAAGCTTTAAGGTACCGGACTACCTCAGGGCCGTGGTGCAGAGCTACCTTAGCAACAGGAAATTGCTGTACGACAGTAAAGAGGGATCACGACAGATAGCGGTCAGGTCAGGGGCAGCACAAGGATCCATCCTCGGACCAGACTTATGAAACATTAGCTATTAACATATTAAAACTAGAAATGCCAGATGAATCGTATTTAATAGGCTACGCGGACGACATTGCAACAGTAATCACAGCAAGGGACATATAAGAAGCGCGAAGAAAGCTGAACCAGGTCATGATACGGAGCTAAGCTTGGCTCGACTCATACAGCCTCCAGCTCGCTACGGAGAAACCAGAGCTACTGCTGCTAACAAACAAGCACATACCTCTCGAGATAAGCATGCATACGACTACGGATATTCTTCGGACAAAAAAAGCAGTTAACTACCTAGGCGTAAGACTGGACCCCAGACTAACCTTCTGCGTACAAATCCAGCACGCCGCAGGAAAGGCAGCGAAGATCACCTCTCAACTGAGCCGACTAATGGCCAACATAGGAGGCCCCAGTCAAGAAAAAAGAAAGCTCCTAATGTCGACAACACTCGGCGTTTTATTACACGGAGCTGCGATATGGGCAGATGTGCTTAAAAAGAAAAACCGGCGTAAGGTAGCGGCCAGAGTGCACCGCACTGCAGCCCTCAGAGTTGCATCAGCCTACCGAACAGTGTCCGGCGAGGCAATATTAGTTATAAGCGGAAATGCCCCAATTGACCTTCTAGCATACGAAAGGAAAAAGCTGTGGGAGCTAAAGCAGTCATCCGATAACAACAAGAGCGCAATGGAACAAATAAAAAAAGAAACAATAAAAACATGGCAACAAAGATGGGACACCGAAAGCCGCAGCAGATGGATGGCTAGGCTTTTAAAAGATCTAGACTCATGGGCAGGCCGAAAATTCGGAGAGGTAAATCTTTACGCAACCCAGCTGTTATCCGGTCACGGGTACTTCAAAAAGTACCTCCACAGAATGGGAAAAATCGAAGAGCCGTCATGCCTATACAACGACGCGACAGAAGACGACGCTGAACACACATTCTTCGAATGTGCGCGCTGGCAAGGAGAACGCACCGCCGTAGAGGACCTGGTTGGCCCAATAAACACGGACAACTTAGTCAGCGTAAAGTTGGAGAGTGAAGCAAACTGGGAGATTATCAAGAAATTCGCTGCACTCTTGCTACGAAGCAAAAAGCGAGACCTGGACACAGGTGCGCAGATGTAAATCTCTCAATGAGAAAAATGGAATGCCACCCTAAAGTAATGCAAACGCGGTCCCAGGGTGAGCGACGGTTCCTTAGAGGGGGGGTTTTTAGTGACCTACAAGTGGCACATACCGCTGCTGTCACGATAGCACCGATGATGCGGAAGGCATTTTCCACCCCATCGCCCGCAAAAACAAACAAAAAAAACTCTAAGCCCATACAGTCAAATACTTTTCAACAATACCTTCTTGCTCTTTGTATTACAAAAACAAGCAGGATTGTATACCGACCACATAGCGTATATACATATGTATGTATGTACAAAGGTTTTGATTTCGTATACCTCTTTTATACCTGAGACAGACATGTAGTAACAATACCATATATAGTACAAATACCACATGTGTGTCACCAAATACCAGCAAAATACCATATGAGCAATGTAGTATTTTGCTGGTAACAATACTATGATGTTTCATTGTGGTATTTGTATAAACACAGCTAAAAACAGGTAACAAACTTTGCTAAAAGCTTTTACACAAAAGCTCTTCGAAATATTCTGACAAAATGACTTAAAAAATTAATTATTGAAATGGAAAACAAAATATTTTTCACAATTTTTCTTCCGGAAAAGCAAGAAATGCTTTATTTTATGTCAGATTTTTAGGGAGTCTTTTAGCAAATCGTTTTTATTATAAGATCGCAGCTAAATACAATAGTGCGGTTAACAAAAACGATTAACGCGTATATCAGTAAATTTACGAGAATAACAACTCTTATTTACTTAAAAGAATTTTCGGCATTTATCAGATAAATCTCATCAAATTTTTATTCTAAATGAGCACAGATTCAAAAGAATCTAAATCAGGTCAATTTCTAACAATTCCAAAAATGGCTGACGACGATAAACAAAGCACACGTACAAAAGCTACACGCTCTAAGCACGGTACAAAGCAAACGAGATCAAAAGATCATATAATTTCGAGATTTATCACTGAAAGTGATAGCTTTATAAGATATTGCGAATGATTTCAAGCTCCCGTATTACTGACATCACGAAATCAGTTTTGAATATAAAATTAGAAAGTGTTAACAATATATGGGCACCTCTTCTGGCAGCGTACGATACAGTACTAGATACTGACGACGCAGAACTCTCAGAAAACACAAGCATTTCATAACCCAACAGTGTTCTTACTGCCGTTGAAAAGATTAAAAACAGCTGTTTTTGCCATTCAAGAACTTACATCGCTCAATATTTATCAAAAGAAACCATTGTCATATATTATTTTGTAATAAAAGCCGTATTCTTTTAAATATTTTCCATATAATGGAAATAATGGACGCATTTTTTCATTTGGGAAGTCGATTTTCAGCAGAAATTAGATTCATTGCTCTAATAAAAATTTGTTTGTTTACATTTTTTCCTTTTTGTAGTGTCTAAATCAGCTGTGATAATGTAATAGATTTCCAATGCTGCCAAGTAGATGCCGCAAAATCAGAGTCGCACAGAGAGATTTAGCGTGGATCAGTTTCAAATCACTCCGATGAAGTGATTTTAAACTGTCATTTTTGTATGGCGAAATCTTGATAAATTTATAAGATTAGTGGGATAAACCACTCAACAGCCGAAATCGTGTGATTAAGTGTCGGAACATGGTATAAGCTTACCCTTGTGTATACAAACTCACCCACTGCAACAGAAAACCAACTAATTATATTCAAGTATTTACTTGCAAATCTTTCCAACAATACCCCTTCTGTTTCTTCAAACAGTAAGCAGGATTGCATAAAATAGGTAAGGAAAAGGCATTAAAATCAAAATTTCCAATGTACAAGCGAGAATAAATACAAACATACATATTTACATATGCACTTACCCAGATCATACTTATAAAATACATAAATGCAACAAACATAAATTAGTACTTACTAACACATACAAACAAACATTCAAATTAATATTAACATATTGAAGCATATACTTGCTAATCCGCAAGTGCAGAGGCTAATGACCTGCACATTGTTCATTTTCTTTTCTCGCTTTATTCTGATCACGCAAATATAAATATACATATATACATATATCATGTATGTACATACTGTATACGTATATTCGGTATTATTTTTGCCTACGCTGTAATACAAGTCTAATAATAACATATATGTACATTAGAGTGATTCAAAAAAAAATTATTATCAGATGGAAAAATTTATATCTCGCTTCTACTTGGAAAAATATCTTGTTCATTAGATTTTGTAGGAAATTGAATGCTCTACAAAAAAGGTCTATGATGATTTTTTCGTAAACCCAAACGTTTAAGAGATATTAACAGTTAAAGTTTGATTATTTTTGGGAAAAATTTTTTCTTTCTTATGAAAAAATTATTATGAAACGGATCAGATCGACAAAGGGCTGGGGAGGGAATATTCTGTCACCTCAGTAGATAAGAGTGACATCTTACCGAAATGGCTGGCAAGCTAATACTGCTCTCACCTTCGTCTCGGTAAAACCATTGCAGGTCTTCAAGTACGATCACTGCACGTCGCCATAATTTCCTTGGCCGTACAGGTTCAGTTGAGACGAACTCCTGATTCGTGCCCGTACCTGGCTCTGAACATAAGCTCCCATAAGGACTTGTGTCAACCCTTGCGTGTCTTCCCTGCTTGCATAGATAACCACGGAGTTCATAAAGGGCAGCTGCTACAACGTGCGGAGATAGCGGCTTGAAGCGGAGACCCACCAGAAAAAATGAACACACCGCAATAACAACAAAAAACCCAACAGTAAGAACAGCAAAACAAATGAGACGAGCAGAATCCCTAGAAAAGTGCAAGGGGATAGTGCAATAAATGAAGTTCGCAATGGCGAAGCAAAAGAACGTCAGCAAGGACGTAAAGAACTGAGCGGCACAGCTTGACGAACTCTTCGACGTCATCAGGAGCTACCGCAGAAATTGGCTCACTGCAGAAACCGAGAAAAGGCGGGCACACCTAAGCAGACGCATCACGACCCCCGAGTCAGCAACCTCGAAGCGGCGTGCGACAAGCCCCGTGGAGCCGCGAGAAACAGTGCGACCACGACACAAGCCAGGCTCAAAAGCCAGGAAAACCCACGTAAACGAAGGAACGAGTGAAGAAGCGCAAAAAAATGCAAACAAGAGGCAACTAGCCAACAACATGGCCGCAAATCAGAAAGGGAATAATTGGCCTAAACGACAAACAGAGGCCGTTATAATAAAACCAGCAGAAGGAAATAGCTACGCTGAAGTCCTCAAGAACATCCGTAGCAAGATAGATCTTAAAGAGGCGGAAGTCAAAATCAAAGGCATCCGCAAAACAAGAGCCGGGGCCCTATTACTAGAGCTAGAGAAGGGACAGCCCACAAAGGCCAGCTACTGTGGGGCACTTCAGTCTACTCTCAAAGAGACGCCAACTGTGGCCAACCTTAAAACTAAGGTTACTATAGAAATCAGAGACCTTGACTCGCTGACAACAAAAGAGTAAGTAGCAGGGGCTGGCTTGGTGATTAACATATCAGCTCCTAACACAAGAGAGCAGGTAAGGGCATATGTAACGCAGGACCAGATAGAGCGTATACACTAATGCGACAGGCACGCATTAAAATTGGCTGGGTTAGCTGCAGGCTGCGGCTGAAAGAAACCCCCAAAAGGTGTTTCCGCTGCTTTGGTCTAGGACACTTAACCTGGGACTGTAAAGGGCCTGATGGAAGAGGACAAGGTGCTTGCATAAAATGCGGCCAACCAGGTCATAAATTGAAAGATTGCGACAAGCCTCCTTCATGCTGCCTTTGCAAAGAGGCCAAACATGAAAAAATTGATCACATCCCTGGCTCCGCAAAATGCACGGTATAAGGAATTACCGAGGCAAATGAATATCCTACAGGCCAACATGCATAGATGCAAGACTGCCGACGCACTACTCTCGCAAATGGTGACGGAGAGCGACTACGAGATGATCATTATAAGCGAGCTATACAAAAAGAAAGAGAGCGGTACCTGGCTAGAAGATAGCAGCTCACCCGCCGCTATATGGTTACCACCAGGGAGTAATATCAGCACTGTAAACAATGGGAACGGCAACGGCTTCGTTTGGGCCAAATACGACCTTTTTACAGTAATTAGCTGCTACTTGATCAAAAACCATCTACAAACTCCCCCATAATTACAAGAAAAACTGTCGAGCACACAATGCTTAATATAACAACAGCCTGCCAAAAAGCAATGCCTAAGGCCTCCCACAGCAAACATAAAGCAGCAGTTTACTGGTGGACTGAAAATATAGCCCAACTCAGATGAACATGCCTCCGCCTTCGCAGATCCTACACGAGATCCAGGCGTAGAGGAGCCGCAACTCAAAAAGCCGATTAATACAAATTAGCAAAAAAGGAGCTGAAGCATGCCATCGACGACAGCAAAAAGAAAAAATGGGAGGAACTACGCGAGGATATAAACAGAAACCCCTGGGGACTCGGGTATAAAATAGTGATGAAGAAACTCGGCGCTCGAGCAAAGCCACCTGATCTAACCGCTGCCAAAATGGATAACATTGTGAACGCACTATTCCACACACACACGAAACAAGGGCTAACGACCCAGAACACATTCAAAGATCGACGGAAATCCCCCAGTTTACCCTTGAAGAGCTGCAACTAGCTACTGCCAAGCTCAAGGCCAACAAATCACCCGGACCGAACGGGATCCCTTCAGAAATTCTCAAAATAATCGCTGCAGAGCACCCGGTAGTACTACTAAACATGTACAACGCCTGCCTTGAAGCCGGAATATTCCCTGAACCCTGGAAAAAGCAACGGCTGGTGCTAATCAGTAAGGAAAAAGGAGACCCCAATTCGCCATCAGCATACCGACCACTATGTATGCTTGACACAGCGGGAAAGGTATACGAAACCCTGCTTAAACCCAGAATTGAAGCGGCTATCAACGAAGCTGGAGGACTGTCCCATAGACAATATGGCTTTAGACCCGGCAGATCAACCATAGGAGCAATAATGCGTCGTTGAAAGCGTAGAAGCTGTACAGCGTATATGGCATAAATACAAAAGAATAGTGTTTTTGGCGACTCTAGATGTCCGAAACGCTTGCAACAGCGCTAGATGGGTAGATATGATCGACGCCTTCGAGAAAAGCTTTAAGGTACCGGACTACCTCAGGGCCGTGGTGCGGAGCTACCTTAGCAACAGGAAATTGCTGTACGACAGTAAAGAGGGATCACGACAGATAGCGGTCAGGTCAGGGGCAGCACAAGGATCCATCCTCGGACCAGACTTATGAAACATTAGGTATTAACATATTAAAACTAGAAATGCCAGATGAATCGTATTTAATAGGCTGCGCGGACGACATTGCAACAGTAATCACAGCAAGGGACATATAAGAAGCGCGAAGAAAGCTGAACCAGGTCATGATACGGAGCTAAGCATGGCTCGACTCATACAGCCTCCAGCTCGCTACGGAGACACCAGAGCTACTGCTGCTAACAAACAAACACATACCTCTCGAGATAAGCATGCATACGACTACGGATATTCTTCGGACAAAAAAAGCAGTTAACTACCTAGGCGTAAGACTGGACCCCAGAGTAACCTTCTGGGTACAAATCCAGCACGCCGCAGGAAAGGCAGCGAAGATCACCTCTCAGCTGAGTCGACTAATGGCCAACATAGGAGGCCCCAGTCAAGAAAAAAGAAAGCTCCTATTATAATATTAGTTATAAGCGGAAATGCCCCAATTGACCTTCTAGCATACGAAAGGAAAAAGCTGTGGGAGCTAAAGCAGTCATCCGATAACAACAAGAGCGCAATAGAACAAATAAAAAAAGAAACAATAAAAACATGGCAACAAAGATGGGACACCGAAAGCCGCAGCAGATGGATGGCTAGGCTTTTAAAAGATCTAGACTCATGGGCAGGCCGAAAATTCGGAGAGGTAAATCTTTACGCAACCCAGCTGTTATCCGGTCACGGGTACTTCAAAAAGTACCTCCACAGAATGGGAAAAATCGAAGAGCCGTCATGCCTATACAACGACGCGACAGAAGACGACGCTGAACACACATTCTTCGAATGTGCGCGCTGGCAAGGAGAACGCACCGCCGTAGAGGACCTGGTTGGCCCAATAAACACGGACAACTTAGTCAGCGTAAAGTTGGAGAGTGAAGCAAACTGGGGGATTATCAAGAAATTCGCTGCACTCTTGCTACGAAGCAAAAAGCGAGACCTGGACACAGGTGCGCAGATGTAAATCTCTCAATGAGAAAAATGGAATGCCACCCTAAAGTAATGCAAACGCGGTCCCAGGGTGAGCGACGGTTCCTTAGAGGGGGGGTTTTTAGTGACCTACAAGTGGCACATACCGCTGCTGTCACGATAGCACCGATGATGCGGAAGGCATTTTCCACCCCATCGCCCGCAAAAACAAACAAAAAAAACTCTAAGCCCATACAGTCAAATACTTTTCAACAATACCTTCTTGCTCTTTGTATTACAAAAACAAGCAGGATTGTATACCGACCACATAGCGTATATACATATGTATGTATGTACAAAGGTTTTGATTTCGTATACCTCTTTTATACCTGAGACAGACATGTAGTAACAATACCATATATAGTACAAATACCACATGTGTGTCACCAAATACCAGCAAAATACCATATGAGCAATGTAGTATTTTGCTGGTAACAATACTATGATGTTTCATTGTGGTATTTGTATAAACACAGCTAAAAACAGGTAACAAACTTTGCTAAAAGCTTTTACACAAAAGCTCTTCGAAATATTCTGACAAAATGACTTAAAAAATTAATTATTGAAATGGAAAACAAAATATTTTTCACAATTTTTCTTCCGGAAAAGCAAGAAATGCTTTATTTTATGTCAGATTTTTAGGGAGTCTTTTAGCAAATCGTTTTTTTTGTGATGAAAATACATTAACTTTATAGTATTTTAAATAATTGCACTTATTTTCTCCATAACACACATTTACATATTTATTGTTTCTGTTTAGTAAACAGAATACCATGATACCTTTACTATGGTATTGTTACCACATGTCCGTCTCAGGTATTACGAGTGCTTATATACAACGACATACAGATAAATCAGTGAAAGAAAATATATAAAAATAAATATAAAATCGCAGCTAAATACAATAGTGCGTTTAACAAAAACGATTAACGCCTATATTAGTAAATTTACGGGAATGACAACTCTTATTTACTTAAAAGAGTTTTGGGCATTTATCAAATAAATCTCATCAAATTTTTATTCTAAATGAGCACAGATTTAAAAGAATCTAAATCAGGTCAATTTCTTACAATTCCAAAAATGGCTGACGACGATAAACAAAGCTCACGTACAAAAGCTACACGCTCTAAGCACGGTACAAAGCAAACGAGATCAAAAGATCATATAATATCGAGATTTATCACTGAAAGTGATAGCTTTATAAGATATTGCGAATGATTTCAAGCTCCCGTATTACTGACATCACGAAATCAGTTTTGAATATAAAATTAGAAAGTGTTAACAATATATGGGCACGTCTTCTGGCAGCGTACGATACAGTACTAGATACTGACGACGCAGAACTCCCAGAAAACACAAAAACTTTGGCGACAGGCAAGTGTGATAACTGCCGTGATCAGTACGAGTTAACAAAGGGAATGATAACTGAACAAATAAGTTTAGTAGGGCCAAGTAGAGCCACTACTCCCCCTCCCAGAGTAGTTACAACACCAAAAGAAGACCTAGATAAAGGTATGTATGTATATGTAGCCAGGAATTTCAAAATTTATACTCGACAGTGGCCAATTGTTTATCAGTGTTAAAAACACAAAATATCTTCACAAAATCGTGGGACCCTATGATAGTAACCATATGTGCTGAAACACTGCCTGATGATGCGTTACTACGATGCGAACAATCACTAGTGGAAAGAAAAATAATGCCCACCTGGCAACAGATGAAAACATTCCTCACTACTCAATACGAAATAGCAGAGCGAACAGACAAAAAAATATAAAGCCAAAAAGTTATCAAAATGACTCAAGGAAATATTGTTCAAACCCCAAGCCAGTAATAACATACAATATAATAGACACGTTAATAAAAGTCACACATTCGTGTTAAATCAAAGTAGTCAATGGCAATCATTGTTTGAACTCTGTAAGGGAAGTCATAAATTAAGATCTTGCGAGAGATTCAAAAAATTATCCGTTTCAGATAGAAACAATCTGGTCCGTCAACACGAACTTTGTATAAACTGTCTATCGAATTCTCATATGACAAAAGACTGTGAAAGCAAATTCAATAGTGTATACTGTCAACGAAGACATCACTCACTGCTTCATGTTACCAATTTTCAAAATATGAAGAAAAATCAATTTCAAAAAACCACGGGGTTAGTCGCTACAACTACATCAAGTAATCCCGAAACCTCAAATCCTGAAAAAAGGGAAGAACAACCATGTTGCTCTAAAGCAGCAAAAATTCAAGCGCTTCATTTAGAAAATGAAAGCAAAATTCTTTTATCCACTGCGGTCATCACCATAGAACATAAGAGTGATTTATTCAAACTAAGAGCACTAATAGATCAAGTCTCTCAAAGATCCTTTATATCATCAAAGGCTCAAAATCGGCTCAAATTGCCAATAAAACATTCAAATTTCCAAATTTCGGGAATGGGCGGAAGAATTATCCAAAATTCGAACAAAATATACCCAATTACCATAGTATCGTTCTACCGCAACTTACAAATTTGCTTCCAAGCTATGAAGTAAATAAAATACACTGGGAAAAATGCTCACATCTCAAATTAGCAGATCCCAATTGTCATACCCCATCACAAATCGACATATTATTAGGCAGTGGCTTAATACCTCACATAATTCTTGAAGGTATAGAGAAAATCTCCAATAAATTGTTAGCCCAAAATATAATCTTTGGGAGGATTATAACTGGCCAAGTCACTGGAAAAATAAATTCTTTCACAACACAAGTGGAAGATATCACAAACGAATATTTAAATACCCAACTTTCAGAAGAAGACCAGGCATGCGAAGCCTATTACTAGTCCACAACAACAAGAAACGAACATGGTCGTTATGTTGTGCCACTGCCATTCAAATCCACCTATCCAGAAACTATAGCTCTAGGCCACTCTAGAATCTCAGCAGTCCAACAATTCCTAAGCATGGAAAAAAGCCTGAATAAAGAAAAATGAGCTAAAATCAGCATATGATAATGTGATGGACGAATATCTTGACCTCAATCATATGGAAGAAACTGTACCATATGAAAATATATCCAAAGGTAGATATTTATCTCTTTACCTTCCACATCATGGGGTTACAAGACCAGATAAAATCACAACGAAAGTACGAGTGGTGTTCAATGCCTCAAAGTGTACGAGTTCAGGTAAATCACTCAATGATGTTTTATACACAGGGCTAACATTACAACCTGATCTCATGTTGCTAATACTAAATTGGCGCATGTTTAAATACGTTTTTAACGGGGATGTTGAGAAAATGTATAGGCAAATTCTGGTACATGAGGATGACCAAGATTTCCAACGCATAGTCTTCCGCAATTCAATTAATAGTCCAATTAGCGACTACAAACTTGAAACAGTTACATTTGGCATCAACTGCGCACCTTATTTAGCCATTAGGACCTTACATGAAGTTGCATAAACCTGTAAAACAAATGTACCTTTAGCCACACTATACCATTAGTGTGCGAATCATTATCTCAAGTGATCGAAGCACTAAATTCAGCAGGTTTTCCCCTAAATCAAATAACATCAAATCATCCCGAAATAATCAAAGATATAAAAAGGGAAAACTTATTAGATACTGATTTCCTTAAATTCGAAAAGGCTAGTACAACAAAAATACTAGGCATTCAATGGAATGCGATAACAGATCAATTCTCCTATACAATTGAGTCAATATCTGCAATGTCCGCCATTACAAAACGACAAATCCTTTCCTCGGTGGCAAAACTTTTCGACCCCGCAGGATAGCTTTCGAAAATAATGATTCAAGCTAAAATTCTCATTCAAGAATTGTGGCAAGATGGCACTGAATGGGATGAACAGGTAAAACCTGTACGTTTAACAAAATGGGTTCAATTTGCTAACAACCTACATACTATATCAGAAATTCGAATCCCTCGATTGGTAATTTTCACCCCTAACATTAACGCAGAATTACACGGCTTGAACTAAATGGTGCTCTTGTCTTAGCAAAATTAATTTCAATAGTTCAAACCCATCTCAAATTAAACGATCACAAAATGTATCTCTGGTCAGACTCAGAAATAGTTCTAGCATGGTAAACCACCCTATACTTGGAAGACGTATGTATCGAATCGCATATCTCAAATCTTAGACTTAGATGGCTCAGCAAAATGGCAACATGTTGCAAGTGCAGATAACCTAGCGGATCTTGGGACAAGAGGTTGCAAGCCACTTCACCTCACCAGCACTACACTCTGGTGGAACGGTCCCACATGGCTAACCGAATCACAAGAATTCTGGCCAAAGTCTCCTGCTCGGAATATCATACCTCCGGAAAGTCGGAAAATGGAAAATTTTCACATAACTAAGGAAGAGGATGATATTCTCCACAGATTTTCATCATTTCCTCGAGCACTAAGGGTAGTCGCTTATATGCACAAATTCATTCATGAACTTAAACAAAAGGTGAAAAGACTATCAAACGATCCTTCCGTACAACTAACATATTCCGACTTGGAACATGCCAAGGTCAATCTAATCTTGTATACACAAACTCGCTATTTCAGCAAAGAGAAATCAAAGTTGCTTGAAAAGCAACCCCTCGAAAAGGTAAGCTCACTTCTCGTCTTAAACCCATTCCTGGACGCTAAGGGATTAATACGGGCAAATGGAAGACTAGAGAACTCCAGCCTTAGTTACAACGAACGACATCCCATCATTATCCCACATAAATCCCGTTTTACCTACTTATTTCTAATATATCTCCACCAGCTTACGCTGCATGGTGAGCATCGCTTGATGCAGCAAATGTTCCGACAAGAGTTTTATATACCGCGACTAAAGCCACAAATTATAAGAACTATTTTCATGTGTAAACAGTGTACTATATACAAGCACAAGATGCGTACGCAGATCATAACTATGCTTTACCCTTTACCATCACTGGGGTTGATTTTGCTGGACCTTTCCAGATTAAGTCCTCGATGCTAAGGTCTTCCTCATTTAGAAAAGGGTATGTGGCTGTCTTTGAATGTTTTACGAAAAAGGCAGTACACCTCGAGCTATGTTCGGATCTGACCACTTCGGCTTTGCTTGCAGCATTTGCCCGCTTTGTCAGACGACGCGGATTTCCTTTAAAAATTATGAGCGACAATGGAAAAAATTTTATCGGAGCTCAAAGAGCTACGGAAAAGGAGTTTTCACAATTCATGAAAGAAATATCCCCCGAAATTGTCAAAAAATATGCACGCCTAGGAATCGATTGGCAATTCATACCCCCATGTTCTCCACATATGGGCGGACTCTGGGAATCAGCAGTAAAGAGCTTTAAGTCCCATTTAAGGAGAACGGCTGGTGACCATAAATTCAATTATCAGGAGTTTACTACATTACTCGCTCGTATCGAAGCCGTACTAAACTCTAGACCTATCTCATCACTCTCGCAAGATCCCTCCGACTTCACAGCCTTAACCCCAGGGCATTTTCTCAAAGGAGCACCCATTCTGGGCATACCTGAGCCAGGCGTGGAGTCGCTATCCTTATTAAATAGATGGGAGCGAATTGAAATTCATGATTTAAGCCGCCGTTGGAAGGAAGACTATATAAGACTACACAAGATATACCGGTAGAAAACTCAAGAAAAGACACCAAAGCTTGGAGGCTGCGTCCTTATGCAAGACGATTGTTTCCCCCCTACGGAATGGCAACTCTGCCGCATAAAACAACTTCATTGCGGTTCCGACGGTCATGTTCGAGTAGGTGATCTCCGCACCCAAACTGGAACGCTAACCAGACCGTTCGTCAAATTATGCTTTCTACCAACCGCCGAAGATAAAGAAACGTAAAACCGAAACCGCAATGTTAATAAATCAATAAATCGCTAAAACATAAACCGCTTACCAAATCGAAACCTCGAATAACATAAAACCCCACAAAAGGCCTAACATAAATATCTGATAAAAAATGACATCCTATTCATGCCACATATCGTGGCACATATGTCCATATTATTGTAAATTTCACAATATGTTACTTATATCACCATTTCTCTCACAGAGCAATTTGGACGTGGATTTGGCATCATCTTCAACGCCAACCATGCGTTCGGCAGATTCCGCTCCTCGCTCTGAAGCTGCCCCAAAAGCAGCACCCCCGACCACCACTGCACCGGCAGCGCTTCGACCAACGATAGGCTCCACCGCGACAACGGCAACTCGTAAAAGAACGCCATCATCATCCGCACTACCAGCGGATCTGCAACGCATTCGATGTCCATTATGTCGCCGCCCGCATCGGCTATAGTACTGCGGTATCTTTAAAGACATGCCGCCGATGTAATGTCAGCAGGTGGCACAGGCGCACGGGTATTGCCTGAATTGCCTGGCAACTTCCCACGCAACACAGGAGTGCCCATCAAATAAGCGTTGCCAAATCTTTGCGCGGGCGCATCACACGCTGCTGCACCGCACTACCAGACGCGACTCCGGGCGACCACCGGCTTCTCGCGCCAGCGGTAACGTCAGGCGTTCTCAAAGGACTGCTGTGACGGCATACCGCCGGCGCGGATCCTCTTCAGCGGAATCCCGTCCCTGGTGCCAAAATCGGGCAAAATCAACCCGGCGCCATTAGCTTAGGCCGCAATCCCGCCGGTCAACAGGTCTCAGCAGCGTTGTAGCTACGCTACATCAGCTACAACGGCTTTTAGGCTAAATACTCGCCTAGGGGGGCCGGGATGGGTAAATGAGTAGCGACGTCACATCACATTTACATCAGTTCACCACACCGAATCAAAAGTACGCATTCACCTCATCACGCGGGAGAACACTAAACATTAACACACACACGCACATGCACCAAAACACTATTACACCATCCAGCATTCCAATTAGAACAAAAGGGAAAGAGAACGGATCTCGCCAACCTTTTGTCGATACGACGTCAATCAATATACACCGCCGCTTTTCGCAGCATCGCAGCATCTCGGTTCCTTTTCGCAATTACCCGCCTGTATATATTTAACACTTTTCAATTTATATTAATATCAATTTAAAATAACTTTCATCATTGTATATATATATAATATATATTTAACGGTTTTATATCTACTGTTTAATAATTTTAATCATTTCAATTCCTTTTATAATAATAACTTTTTAGTGCATTTCGCATAAAATACTAGTTAACGATTCTTTGGAATTTAGTGCATTTTTCTTTTTAACAAAAAGTGTGAGTGGCCTATAAGGTGAGTTTTTGTACAAATAGGAAGCAAAAAATGCAACCCTGCATCAGCTGTTTAAAAGGAGAACAGCCGTCGAATGGGGATATTAAAGCAGGACAGATATACTTTTTTATATGACATTGCTGAATGAGCGCAATAGAGATGTATGATCACATGTATACGTACGTGTGAGGGGAAAAGTGGATAGAATCTTCACGCGGCCTGTGGCAATCCTACATTTTTACCCACTTTACTACCTACTGCTTCACTGGTTTTTTACCCGCTCATGGCTGGCAGGGTACATATATTCATACTTATAGTATATATGTGTATACATCTATTACTTATCGCAATTAACAAAACATTTGTATACATACTTCATATTTAAATGTTGATATATTTACAAATATATAAGAAATTATATCCTTATTTAGTACAATTGTTCCGCGCATATCGCTATATTTCACATACGTATTATATGCATATGTACATATATAACAATTGTGCGAAACCATAAGGCAAACGACAAAGGATAACTATATGCATATAAATACATATATGGATACGAATATTTTTGGGCTGTTATTATTTTCTTTCTTTTTGCTTTCTTATCTTAAAAGATACAAGTACTAAAAAAATATATTTTTTTTTCATTTTTACGACACTGCCCTATTGTCGTCAAGCCAGCCTCCTGTTGAAGCAACTAATTTGGTGCAAGAAGAATTGAATAAGATACAAACTTGGTTAGATTGCTGGAGAATGAAAGTAAACGTGAATAAATCAATGCATATTTTATTTACATTACGGCGAGGCGATAGCCCTTCCTTGCTTTTAAATGGCAATGCAATACCTAAAAGTGATTGCGTTAAATACCTCGGCATGCACTTGGACAAACGGTTAACATGGAAATAGCACATACAAGCGAAAAATAACCAATTACAAATAAAAATCAATCAACTGTATTGGCTACTCGGATATAAATCGCCGTTACATCTTGAAAATAAATTGCTATTATATAAAAGCATACTTAAACCTATCTGGACCCACGGTGTGCAGCTTTGGGGCACTGCTTGTAATTCAAATATTGAAATTTTACAAAGATTTCAGTCAAAAACCCTAAGACTAATTACAACAGGCGTTGGTTTATAACAAATAAAGCCATTCATACAGATCTTAATATGCCTTTTGTTAAAGCTGAAATTAAAAGATTCAGTACAGCATATTTACACAGAATCAGTTATCATGACAAT
>NW_026089622.1:30976330-31000000 GCF_024586455.1 Bactrocera neohumeralis
CTCCATCATGATTTCAGCCGCCGATGGAAGAACGAATACATAAAGGATCTCCACAAAAGATACCGCTGGAAGACTCCTGAACAAGCGCCTAAACTTGGAGACTGTGTCCTCATTCACGATGATTGTCTACCCCCCACCGAGTGGCGGCTCGGCTGCATAGAAAAGCTACATTATGGCTCCGACGGTCACATACGGGTAGTGGATCTCCGTACTCAAAACGGAACACTAACCAGACCGCTCGTGAAGCTGTGCTTTTTACCAACCACAGACGACCGCGACTCCGAAACCCGAAAAAACCAAACCGATAATATCGCGATATAATAAAATCAGTAAATTAAAAACGAGAAATACGAAAATAACAAACCGTAAATAAAAATGACAACCGTAAATAAAAATAACAAACCGTACGCAAAAATAACAAACCGTAAAGAAAACTAAACAAAATGGTCGATCAATACGACGACCCATTCATGCCACATATCGTGGCACGATGGCTCATATCTCACTGTATGACAAATTTATAACCAATAATCTTCTCTATACAGATTACTATGGAGGTAGATACGCCAGTTACAACCACGCCAACTGCTCGGGCTACCAATACGGCACGCACCGGGCCCTCACCAGCGCCCCGAACTGTGGTTGCAACAACGCCGGCAATCACGCCGGCCCCTGCACCGGCAACCGCGCCTGTACCGGCAACCGCGCCTGCAGCGGTCCTTCAATCCACACCTCGCGGTGGCACTCGGCCACCACCACACACATCGAGGACTTCGGAGATCCGTCAGATAAGGTGCCCCATCTGTCGACGCCCACACCGGCTGCACCATTGTGGCATATTTCGGGGTATGCGACCCGTGCAACGGCAGCAAGTTGCCCAGGCCCACGGGCATTGCCATAACTGCCTGTCACACACATGTGACCGCAGCGTGTGAGTCACGCGGGCTGTGCCAAATATGCCACAGGCCGCATCACACGCTGCTACATCGCAGCGCGGCACGCGAAGTGAATCGGCTACCCATCCAGCGCGGCCGCATACCCCGCTCCCAATCCGCAACTCGTGGCGCATCCCATCGACGCGGAACCTCTTTGCGGCATCGACAGCCTGGGCCACCACCTCGTCGGTCTACTGGGCTGAGCAGCGTTGTGGCTACGCTGCAACAACTGCAGCGCCTTTTAGGCTAAACAGCCGTTTAGGGGGGCCGGGATGGCTAAATGAGCACCTGGCACCCCTCTTAGTATAATAAAACTACACCCCACTCATACACACCACACTCAACACGACTACACCATCTACATCATCCACACATCATTTCATCACACTCTCATCTCATCATTATCTACACCACACCTTTCACACCACACCCGAGGACACCAAACACAAGTAACAAAAGGGACTGGCGGACGGGCCAGTCGCCCTTCTCGATCAATCCGTGCGCATATACGCATCATCAGCCAAATAGCTATACGGGTCAACGCAGTCGTCATTAAAACAACGGGTGAGTTTGCGATTTGTTTTCACGGGTAATAACGAATTATTCAGTGAGTATGTGTATGTAAATAAAGAAAAGGTTTATTACTGTATATACTGAGACGTGATGTACTCAACCCTGCTCTTGCTCTAATGAGTAGTGGGAGTATCCAAAGAGGATTTAGGTTATGGAATTTTTTTATTGATAGAATGGCAACGATTGACCTTAGTTAGGGAACCTTGGGTTGATTCAGAGAGAAGCAGTCTTCAAATATTTTTACAAAAATTAATGGGATGTTCCCATCAGAGTTTTCTACAAAGGAACCATTGCCTAAAATTCATTGGAAAAATTTCTCTTGCGCCGATGCTTCAGATTGTGAATCTGCTAAATGTCACATCTTCTTTGGTTCACAACAAAGTTATCGAGAAATACTCCATTATTTTGAGTTTCTTAGATTATTGCACTTAGATAGGACACATTTCCTAATAGAGATTTAACGCAATTTCCATGGACTTCAGTAGAACTCAAAGAATGTGTCCATCGATTACACGAGTATTTGACCCTGCAATACTAATGTCTTCATTTCAACATTTTTTAATGAAAATTATTCACAAGAATTATCCAGATTACATAATCTCATTTTTTTTCAATGAGCGACAGAGGAGAACAGTGTCGTTCATAAAGTTATTGCAATTATCGAATACCAATTAAAATCAATGCAAGATGGTGTTTAACATTTCTATTTCAGGAAGAGAGGCTCAATCAATATATATTATAATACTTGAAGATTTTTTTTTATAACTTTTCTACAACAGGATTTGCCAGTCTCTAATTCTAAACCTGTCAAATACTTCCTGATTTGTTTTATGGACATTGAAGTGTTATGACAAATTCCATAACCTAAATCCTTTTTGGGTACTCCCACTACTCATTAGAGCGAGAGGAGGGTTGAGTACATCACGTGACTCAGTGTCAGATTTTTAAATACATAATTACTATTATAACATCGCTTTCCCAAATTAAAAAAAAAATATTTCCTGATAATTCCCAAATGATTTTACGTCTGTTGCAATTTAAATTTCGCCATTCCCTCAAAAATTCGCCAGGTATACGGTTGAATATGTTTTTAATGATTCTTAATTAACTGTTCGTTCCCAAATTATAAAAAGGCTTTCCCGAAATTTCCCAAATTAATTCCCGATTGTTCCATACATTAATTTATGGAAATGATCAATTTATTCGCCAAGTATGCGGCGGTCTGCAAGACTGAGGTAACAGATTGCACAATCAGAATAGGGGATTCTCTTGCTCCTGCAAAATCATTGCTCGAATTTAAGAATTTTATAATTGGTGCAACGACACCAGAAGAAAACACACGCATAAAAATATTGGATAAATTTAAGAATAGAATCCCCCGATTCCGGGGTTAATATAGGTATGCACGGATAGAGATAGAGAATATGTATGTTGAGGCCACTGACTTATGGGTTTTAAGCTATTTCCACTTAAAGTTCAAAAATTCAACTATTTAAAATGTGTGTTTCGATCTATAATGAATTTTACACTTATATTTTTAACTTTTATATCCACTAACACTTCACTACTTCGTTTCTAACCATTTACTATATTTTAATATGTGCAAAAATAACTTTTATTCAATATTTAATTTTTCTTCACATAATGACGAAAGTGTTGCATTCTAACTAATAATCAGTGTTACCTTACGTACATATTTTACAGTAAAACCATAAGAAATAAAGTAAAAAACTAATACCCCAATAACTGGAAATAAATAACACATTAGGGGGATTCTCTTGCTCTTGCAAGATTGCAGATTGCAAAAATCCTATACCGAAATATAGAAGGGCACGAGAGCACCCATTGCAGAATCGAGTGATATATGAACGGCTGATTAGTTCAATTTATTGTAAATGACTATTGTGCATGGCTATTGTGAATTGGCGCACCTTCTGCATTCATTCTTAACAACAAAACTGTAACAAATCTTTATAATTTGAATAGAAATTATAAAATCTAATTAAAATTTACCTTCCTCAACAATTTAACGTCAAAATATATATTCAAGTAAAATGACAGCTAGCACAGGGTTGCAATTATTTTTTTATTGGGGTTTTATTGGGTTTTGATCTGACATATTTTACAGCCATTGCAAATAATTTTCTGCTAGTGTTTGTTGTTGTGCCGTTGGATTAGGTGGAAAAATCTGCAATTCGTACAACGTGCAAGGGTTTTGCAAGAGCAAGAGAATACCCCTATTATTAGTTTTCCGCACAGAATTCCTTTCAGCATTTGCAACCCTTGACCGCGCTTCAAATAAATAACCCTGATCGGATTTTCACCTGGGCGTTTTTAGTTGTTTCGCGTTGAACTCCGTTTTGCATTAGCGGCCTTCAGCCGCGGTTCAAAAAAATAAACTTGCCTGATCCAACCCCGGAATTTATCAAGATAATGAAAATTCTGAAAGATTTTAAATTAATCATTACACGATAATTAATTTTGTATTGTCGGTATAATTATTATTTTTTCATATTTTTATTTAATTTCAAAATTTGGTAACACTAATTTTTTGCTTGTTTGCAACCATTCTCTTATTGTATGAATAAATAGACTTCAACAAAAGTTTAATATGGAATTAAAGTTATTTTTACACTGTTTAATATAAAATAAAAGAGTAGAAATGAATTAGTGAAGTAGTCGAGGATATAAAATTCAATAATATTATTGTAAAATTCATTATAAATCGGAGAAACACGCATTTAAAATAGTTAAATTTTTGAAATTTAAACCCAAATATACCACAAACCATAAGTAAGCGTCAACTTATATATAAATATATATATATAGCTTTATGTGGAAGACCTCCTCTATCTGCACTTACCCATTTAAACCTCAAAATTGAAGCGTGCTAATCTAAATCCCATCCAAACTCTTTGCAATGGTTGTAAAATATGCTAGATCGAAACCCAAGTTTATTTTCTTGCAATGGCACGTAAAAATAGTTGCTACCCTTTGCCACTTGTCATTTTACATGAAGACATATTTCGCCGGTAAATTGTTGAGGAAGGAAAGTTTTAAATATGTTTTGTAATTTCTTTTTAAATTATAAAGATTTGCCGACGTTTTTTGTTAGGAAAGAATCCCTAGATTTTGCAATGGATATTCACTTGGCCTTGGATATTTCGGTATAGGAATTTTGCATTTTGTGTCATCGTGCAATTTTGCAAGTGCAAAAGAATCCCCCTATTGAAAAATTTCAAGCTGTTCACCTACACTGTAATATTTTTTGCAATTTTTTATTGAATGGGAGAAAACGTAAATGAGAAAGAAAAACTATCGTCTTTCAAGCTTATCGAAATATTGATACGTAAAAAGAGAAAAAGCGATACATAAGATTTCGATAAGAGTAATTAATAATAAAAGCTTGGAAGAGTGCAATTTTTTAGTTAATTTGGTTGTTCCATAGATCGTATTTGCGTTTGGCATTCTTCGTTTACTAAATACTTCTACTATTGGTGTTTGGTGTCGTACAACAAAACTTTTACGAGACCTTATGGTGGTTGAGGAAGCCTCACATATAAGCTCGCTCTTATAGGATTCCTATTTAATTGAGAACGGTATGGTATAGAACATCAACATTCTGTTAATAGAACATTCCACGAATCTACTGAAGAATCGAGAAAAAGTGATTTTCAACAGATGACGTTATGTTAAAAATGCAAACGTTTTATATAAGCTACAATTTAATGGCATAATCATTAGGTTACACCTTAATTTCAGCAATATGGTAGCGCCATCTATTGAATACTTACTCAATCCAGCGAACAGTTAACGTCATCTGTTATAATATCTTGGAGCTAACGGATAATTGTGACTGACAAATAATAGACAAAGGCCTCAACAATGCGCGAAGCAGAG
This sequence comes from Bactrocera neohumeralis, assembly GCF_024586455.1. Lineage (NCBI taxonomy): Eukaryota > Metazoa > Arthropoda > Insecta > Diptera > Tephritidae > Bactrocera > Bactrocera neohumeralis. The sequence continues at coordinate 30,981,739 of NW_026089622.1, forward strand.
AGGCACGACGCAAGCGTGTTGAAAGAGCATTGAACTGCCAGCCAGACAATTTATGCACTGTTCTTGAGGAAAATTAATTAATTAATTTAAAGTTATTTTTCCGAATATACAGAGTAATTACTTGAATCATAACTGGCTCAGTGAGCGGGCCATTTTGGCACCCAAGAATATTGATGTTGGCAAAATTAACTTCCAAATACAACTGTTGTTACCAGGCGATCTGATGTATTTTAAATCAATTGATACTATTCTTAATGAAAATGAATGTGTAAGTTTTCGAATTAAATTCGGAATTTTGAAGCTATCCAGATTATGCAATGGTGCGAGTTTGGCTATCAAAAAGATCACCGGAAATATTCTTGAAGCAACCATATTATCTGGACAGTTTGAAGGTGAAGTGGTCCGGTTGCCACGTATTCCAATGATACCATCGGATTCTACGATAAAATTCAGGAGCTACAATTTCCAGTTCGTTTAGCTTTTGCAATGACGATAAATAAATCTCAAGGCCCAACAATGTCCACTTGTGGCTTATACCATGTTCAGACCGAAAATTTAAAAGATTAGATTACATTTAAGCATTTCATAACCCAACAGGGTTCTTACTGCCGTTGAAAAGATAAAAAACAGCTGTTTTTGCCATTCAAGAATTTACATCGCTCAATATTTATCAAAAAAAAAAAAAAACATTGCCATATAGTATTTTGTAATAAAAGCCGTATTCTTAAATATTTTCCATATAATGGAAATAATGGACGCATTTTTTCATTTGGGAAGTCGATAAAAAAAGTCTAATAAAAATTTGTTTGTTTACATTTTTTCCTTTTTGGTATTGTCTAAATCAGCTGTGATAATGTAATAGATTTCCAATGCTGCCAAGTAGATGTCGCAAAATCAGAGTCGCACAGAGAGATTTAGCGTGGATCAGTTTCAAATCACTCCGATGAAGTGATTTTGAACTGTCATTTTTGTATGGCGAAATCTTGATAAATTTATAAGATTAGTGGGATAAACCACTCAACAGCCGAAATCGTGTGATTAAGTGTCGGTCTGAACATGAAAGATTTGGAAAATCCATAGGGGTATTCTCTTGATCTTGCAAAACCCTTGCACGCTACACGAATTGCATATTTTTGCAATGGCTGTAAAATATGTCAAACCAAAACCCATGTTTATTTGCGTGCAAAGGCACGTAAAAATATAATTGCAACCCCGTTTTAGCTGTCATTTTACCTAAAGACATATTTCGCCGTTAAATTGTTGAGGAAGGTAAGCTTTAAATAGATTTTATAATTTCTATTTAAATAATAAAGATTTGTTACAGTTTTTTTTTGTTAAGAATGAAAGTAGAAGGTGCGCCAATTCACAATAGCCATGGGCAACAGTCATTTACAATAAATTAACCGAATCAGGCCTTCAAACATCACAAGATTCTGCAATGGGTGCTCTCGTACCGTGGTATATTTCGGTGTAAGATTTTTGCGATCTGCAATCTTGCAAGAGCAAGAGAATCCCCCTCATGTTTTTCTCATGGGCAACTATATGTTGCATGTTCACGTGTAGGCAAACCGTCGAATCTATTTGTGTTAGCTAAATACGGATTAACCAAAAATATTGTGCATCAATTAGTGCTAAATTAATTTAGATTACAAGTATTGATAATTCAAAATATTGAATATTACTCTTAAAGATTTAAAACTGTTTGTTAGAAATTTTAATAAAAAAAACTGATTAAACGGAGGCAAGAAAAAATGCTCTATTTTATTTTAAATAAGTTAATTTAATTAACTAAGGTAATTTTGCTATTTTACATTTAATTACAAAATCTGTAAAATATCTAAATGTACTCGTTACGTGTGAAGGTACGATTAAAACCCACGGCAAGTGAACGAAATAGTATCCGGATGATTTTTTATTCAAAGTTGAGCATAGCGCGCAAGATTTTTCCGATCGATGTGAATATAAGAAGGGTGTCGACGCGGCGCAGTGAAGAAGCGAATGTCCTGCAGATGAAAGTTGATGTGCGGATGAGTATATGGCGAATGTTTCGAACGAATTGTATCTGCTTTCCCGCTGTCCATCCTTTTTGATGAGTGGGTGCATAGGTATGGTGAGTTGTGTTGATGTCATCAGCTGTGGTGAATTAAGCTGTCTTATTAGGGTGCGCCAGTTTTCCCGGGTAGAGTGGGTGAATGCTTAACTCATTTAAACATCCTGGGGCTCCAAGGCGAATATTTTGCCTAGTATTGTAACATAATATTTGGTTTTATTACTTTTAGATATGTATGGCTAGGAACTATATTTTGCGGGCTTATCTGACTTATTATTGTAGTAAAACAGTGTATGCGTTGTTTGCTCTTATTAATTTTATTTGCTGTTATTTACAATTTCTTATTTTATTGATTTGGTATATCGGTTATGTATTCTTTACCTTTTCTGAAATGGTTTGCATTTTTTTATTATTATGAAATATAGCGAGGCCACGTCTGACTCAGATATGGCCAGAGTGAGTGCTCTTTAGCCTTGAGTTTTGAGCTGTGGAATTAGAGGGGTCTTGCGAGAGAGTGACCGGTAATTGCGAACGGCTTCATTTAGAATTATAATTTTTAGGTGGGATGTTCAAGTTGTTCAGCAGATTCTCACCAACTACCCTTATGAGGAGCGCTTATGTATGTGCGAAAAGAGCTACCTTTGCTTTTGGTAAGTCTAGGTGCCTCACAGTATCGCATTGGGCGTATAGTGTACCCTTAAGCTTAATTTTGATTATAAACAAAATTATTTTTTATTGTTTGAAAATTATTAGGCACTAGTCTATGATAGGTGTCAATTTTTATTATATGTATATATTATATGTAATATTTAAGCGTCTGTGCATTAATTTGGCAAGTAGTAGCCGGCCACCGCTTAAGGGTTTGTTCAGGATTGTGTTTTTTTTTTCATTATTGGCGTAAGCCATCCTGCGGGGTTGAAAGGTAGCATATATTTGAGTTTTTAATATTGTTAGACTGAATTCTGACTTTGTTTTTTTCTATTAGTTCGTGGAGTGTTGGAAAGCGGTGGCTTGAGTGGTAGTCGTACGACGTTCAGGCCATTATTTGATCGAGTAGTTGTGGCTTTAGAGAAGTCTTCACAATACTGATCTTCTAGAGTTTTGTTTGATATGAGTGGAAGTTTCTTTAACTTTTGAAATTTCCTTAATTGTGAATTAAAGTATTTGTTTGTATTATACTCAACTTGAGTTGGTATGGTGGTAACTAGTTTTGTAACTAGTCCACTTTGTGTTTCGATGTGCAGCGTTTGAGCTTTTTGTGACTTTGAGCAACATGGTACCACTTGGCAATTTTTAGAATTTTGCTTTTCGGGATTTTCTTTTGCAATTAAGCCCGTGATTCGTTGTGTATGAGCGCTTCTTTGAGGTGAGATGGGATATCTGCTGTAATGAAGCATTGAATTGTGTCTTTTCTGACAAAATAAGCAGTTAAATTTCTTTTTGCAATTTTTAAGATTATGCGTATTGGACAAGCAGTTTGTACAGAGTCTTTTTGATTTGACAAAGTTGTTCCTTTAGTTAATGTTTAATTTTTTATACTTCTCGAAAGTTTTAAATGTATGCCCCCTTTTACATGGTTCGCATGAGGTTTGTTTTCTTTGTTCGGATGTGAACGTTTGTGTTTTGAAAAAGCTTTTATTTAAATTTTTGTTTCTTCTAGATTGGGGTCTATTTAAGCTTCCATTTTGGTCGTGTTTAATGTTAGTTTTGATTATTTTTTCTTCTAACCTTTCCGCAATTTCATATTGGGAAGTTAGGAAGTCTTTCATTTGTTGCCACGTTGAGCACTTTTTTCGTGATGAGAGCGATTTCGTATCTTGCTTTTAGAGCTTCCCAAGCCAAATTGAAATTATCGTCATTAAGAGCGAACTGTTTTACTATTATGCCTGCTTGACCTTTGGTTTTGTATCTGAGGTGATACAATTTTTGTGGTTTTGATAGTTGCGGATGGTTGATGTAAATGGCGTAAGTAGATAATTTAAAATTGTGTGGTATATCTGAATCGTCAGAGTCTACAATGGCGTCATGAGCCATCACTGATTTTGACGTTTTATTTCTAATAACGATTCCGAGTTTTCGTGAATCGGTGAGGAGGCAAATCTAGTGCTGTAACTTTGTTAAACTGTCACTTTCTGAAATAAATTTAGCTTGTTTTGAGCGTGTAGCTCCTGCAGGTGTATTATGATTTTTTTCGTTATTAACCATTTTTGTTATATTGTATATTTGTACATATATTAAAATACTGTTAAAGATTTTCTCAGTGTAAACTGATTTATGGTATTCTAATAGAAGCGATAAAGTATAATAAATTGAATACTCTTTTAAAGAGTTATTTTTTTGTTTTTAGATTATATCTGTAAAAAACGTATTTTTAATTAATATCGTTTTTTATTTATTTGCAATGTTATTGCAATAATATTTTTATTTATACATATTTTATTTTGAATTGTTAATGACTATTAAACAGCGTTTTTTATATGTTAAAATATTTGATGTCCGAATATTTTGTATTTAGGTACACCCTAATACTCGGACTTGTATATGCGTATGTACTTATATTTTGTGCAATTGAGAACTCGTTGAAGAGATCCATTCGCTTTTTACGTTAGCATGCACAAATTGTTTGTGGGATTTTATGACTATGTTTTTGTTCTTAAGCAATTGAGAGCTCGTTAAAGAGATCAATTCGCTTTGTGCCTAAGTATGCACGAATTGCTAATATGTATTTCTGAGTTATGTTCTTAAGCAATTGAGAGCTCGTTAGAGAGATCAATTCTCTTTTGTACGCAATCCTGTTTTTGTTTGTCAAAGAACAAGAGGTATTGCCGAATAGATGCCAATGTGGACTTTGAAGATTTATATGTTTTAATATATATGTATATGTATGTTTGTATATACAGTGTTCACAAATTATGTAGATTTTGTTTAACTGATTTTTTGTAGTGGTTTTAATAAATGTATTTTGTAATATTCCGTGCTACTTTATCTTAAAAGAAATCGATTTTTTTATTTTGAAAATTAATTATAATTTAATAATTTGTTATTTAGTACCCAGTGTAGGATATGTTAGCACAGGCTGATTCTATACCGTACATGTACATATGTATGTTCGCACTGGGAAGAGAGCGCGAAAGCGAATTGGGTAATGTCCCTGTTGGCTCCTGTATAGACTTTGTTAATATATTTATTTTGTTTCTGTTATTAAATGTAGTTGGCAGATTGAATTCCGTATGTTTGTGTATACTTGCACTTATATTTTATTTTTTCGCAAAGGTGAGAGAGCGAGAGAACGGAATGGAAAAAGGGTATTTTCCTTTCTTAAATAGTGCATATATAAATATGTATTTTGAATGTAAAATGTTAGGAAATGTATTTATTATATATATATGTATTTACTTTATATATTGTGTCAATAAGCATATATGTATGTATGTATGCATGTTTGCATTTAGATTTGTTTGTTGATATTGAGTCAAAATTTCTCAAGTGTACCAACATTTTTTTGACGGTCGAGCTTTTAACGTTGAATAAACGTTTTTCAGTTCACAACAATAAATAAAAAATACATCTTGAACAATTTTCCAAAATTTCAATTATTTTTCAAGTTATTGTTATAAACTTTTTTTTGCATGAGTTTACAATTTATTTATTTTCTCAGGATGGATAACATCGATCTTGCTCATTTTTAAAACAGCTATCGTTAATGACTTTCTCTTCCTATTTAAATTTTTTATTGACAGGAAAAACGTTATTTAAAAAAGTTATAAACAATTGTTATAAACAAATTGAAATAATTTAAACTTCTCAATCGATTTACAATATCGCTTCAATTTAATATTGTTGTACATTTTATAACACGTTATTGACAAAAAGAAAAACAGGAAAACTTGCAACGCAACCGAAGTTATATTGTTTTTGCTCCTGATGTGTAATGCGTGAAGCGCGTGTCACAAGCTTCGCGCGAGTTGCGTCGTCAAACGACTCCACCACCACTTTCAAACCAAAAAAGACAAGTATTTTCTAATTTTTATTCCTCTAAAATGTAAGTTGAATCTTCAGATTCAACTACATACATACATATTAAATTGCAAAATACATAAATAAGGGAATATTCATAAGCAAACATTAAATTCCTTTAAAAATGAAATCAAATGCCACTGTTATTATTCGATCTGTTTATTTAAGATATGCCGGGTCGTTGATGCTGAGGAATGTCAAATCAGCACAACGGCTCCAGGTAAATTTAGCATATAAGATTTTTATAAAGAATATGTCAAGTCAGCACAACGGCTCCAGGTAAATTTAGCAAATAAGATTTTTATAAAGAATAAAATTATTATTAATAAACTGGACGGCAAGCCGCACAGTACGGTAAATTAGCCGGAGTTTTATTATTCAAACGAAAGATATGTAATTTCCGATAAATTACATATCATATCGTAATTGGCGCAGTCGGTAATTCAGTGTTCCCCATTTTTCTACTATACATCGTAACAATTTTAGTGCGTTGAAAGCAAAAGTATTCTCAAACTTTTACTAAATAAATGAAATGTTTTGAAGTAAATTAAACTATATAAAATACGCTAAATAAATAAATTGAAAATAAATTATTAATAAACTTTGCTAAATAAATGAAAGTTGCAAAAAAAAAAAATAAAAAGCAACATCAGCAGCAACAACAACATTAACGAAAGCAACAACAACAACATTAACAAAAGCAACATCAGCAGCAAACAACAATAACAGTAACAACGGCAGCAAAAAAAAACAGCAACAACATTAACAACAACAACGACGCCAGTAACAGTAACAAGAAAACAACAGCAACAGCAGCAACAACAGCAAGGTAAAATAATATTCAACTAATAATTTAGTAATTTAAGTAGTAATTTTATTTGAAGCCATTACTTTCTTTGTAAAAAAAAAAAAAAATTCAACGCAGAAATTATGCTCACTAAATGTTTCAATCAATTCAAAACCAATACCATTAGAAAACGAAACGAACAAACGAGAAAAGAAAAACAAAAAGCAGCAGTAGATACAGACGTTAATTTGTTAAAATTCCTTTAAAATATAAAATTGCGTACTTAGATTATGTGTGTAAAGTTATAGCACTATATATATGAAATAAATTATGGATTTTTTGTTTGCACCTCTACCTGAAACAAATGAATACGGAAAGAATAACGTTTATGGCAACGAAATGCCATATTCGAGTGTGAATGTGATAATTTCATTAATAGACGGATAGAAGCTGGTCGAACACACCTATTGCTTTTTGAACGAGAGGGTTAAGAGCAATCCGAAATCCTTAATGCTACTGGAAATAATCGCTATTTAAGTGAGCGAAGGTGGCAAAAGTGCTGACTTCAATAAAAATTAATGGAATATTGTATGTATCTTAAATATTTATGAAATTTTAAATAAGACACCTCAATTGAAAAAAAATTCCTTGGAATTGTATCTATGTAGCTCGAAATTTGTAGAACTTTACGGTAATTTTTAATATACCATATGATTTGTTAATAGCAAATGATTCCTTTTTTTAAAAAAACGTTAAAACCATTGATATCGAAAAAATGACAATAATTTTGAAAAATGGTGTGAATCTTCCATTCTATATGAAAACTATGCAAGAGCAAGTTTATTCATTAGATATAAGTGAAGTAAAGAACATCAACCTTGATCATTTAAAATCAAATGAGAAAAAGGAAATCGAAAAATTATTAAAGCATTTCAATATCGAAAAAGTGACAATAATTTTGAAAAATGGTGTGAATCTTCCATTCTATATGAAAACTATGCAAGAGCAAGTTTATTCATTAGATATAAGTGAAGTAAAGAACATCAACCTTGATCATTTAAAATCAAATGAGAAAAAGGAAATCGAAAAATTATTAAAGCATTTCAATAAACGTATCTAATTAGAAAAAGTCACAGTAGATTTAGCTCACCTATTCTAATAATACCGAAAAAGATAGATAATTCAGGAATACAAAAATTCAGGCTAGTGGTTGATTATAGGAGGTTAAACCAATTGACTGTAGACGATAAGTATCCTCTACCGAATATCGAAGGAATCTTAGATAAATTGGACAAAGCACAGTACTTTAGCACCTTAGATCTAGCAAAAGGTTACCATCAGATTTTAATGGCAGAAAGGAACATCCAGAAAACAGCTTTTGTCACTCCGGCAGGACGATATGAATACGTCCGAATGCCTTTCGGGTTGAAAAATGCCCCAGCTACTTTTCAGAGATTTATGAATGATAGATCAGAATACAATATTTAAATGCCGAAAATGTAGAAGTCCATCACACAAAACCAAATAGCCATACAGGAAATGCTAACAGGAATTGAGGACTCTAGTCTTTCAACAGAATTGAGGATACAAATCGTTATATGCAACTATAACGATAGGTACCACTCAACTATCAAATGTTCTCCAAGGGACGCCAAAGAAAACATTTGTCCATCCATATTACAAGATGGAATAAATACAGTAAAACAGAAAACAATAGCCAAATTAAATCAAAACAGAGAAGAATATATAGAAAACAGACAAACAGGACCGATTAAAAACTACAAAAGAGTACGGCATAAGGATCAACCATATTTCAGAATATTTCCCTTACAAAACGTCCATCCGGCAAATATAAAAAGACCAATGAAATTAGCAAACATAGAAAATCCAAATGAGAATGATGACGATTCATTCAGTCTAAGGGCATTTAATGGAGATAATAACATTTAATTTTTTCTTCTACATATACATATATACATGATTTTTTTTTTACCCCAGTGGGTAAGGGGTCTTTCTAGAATATACCCATGGTAAGAGATGCCTGTCGTAAGAGGCGACTAAAATCCAATTTAAGTTTTTTTAAATCAAAACCTAAAACGGTTATACATTTTTACTTTTACAGATGACGATAATAATAATTTTTTTAACATTAATCATATAATTGGTGACAGCACTTTTGCAAATTACACCAATAATAGAAGATGCGGGGTATACAATTATACAAACAGCGGACATAGAAATAGTTAACGAAATAAGTACAGTTATACATACTATAAATCCGAAAAAGATAGCAGACATAGTTGATCAGGTTAAAGAAAATATTGAAAAACTAAATATTGAAAATAAAGAAATTTTGTTTGATGAAATAAAAAATATAAAAGCAAAAATCACATCTATCACACCGAATATCAAAAAGAGAAATAAAAGAGGCTTGATATATATAGGAGGAATAGCATATAAATGGATGTTTGGAGTCATGGATGATGATGACAGACAAGACATTTTGAACCATTTAAAAAATATTCAAGAAAATGGTCATAATGCCATTGTAAATTTAAATAAACAAGTAGTAACTAATGAACATTTAAATAGATGACTAAACTTATTAAAAGTAACTATAGAATCAGATAGGAAACAAATAATAGAAACTTTAAATATAATAAACAAAGAGGAAAATAGAATTGAAAGCAAAATTTTGTATAATGATGAAATGTGTAAACTAAAATTCATAGAAAGTAAAGTTCAAGAAATACAAAATAATATAGCGGCGGCTAAATACAATATGGTACATCCAAGTATGTTAACTAGGGAAGAAATTGAAAAATACGAGATTGATTTTTACAAACTAAAATTATCAAAAGTAGGATTAGTAGTATACAGAAATGATACAATAATATTTGCAATTCAGATACCAAGAACATTTTTTCAAACTAAGATTCAATTAATAACCCCAATGCCAAATAGAAATAAATTACAAATTATTGAAAAAGAAAAATTCGTTATAAAAATTGGCGAAAACTATTTTGATTATGGAGAAAATAAAGCATTTAAAAATCTAAAATTGAGTAAAAGCTGCATATTTTCAAATACTTGCGAATTTAAATATAATAACAAAACATCAATACAAGAAATAAGCGATGACACAATATTAATAAGAAATGCAAAAAATGATGTAATAAAACAAAACTGCGATGATAGAAAAATTGTAAAAAATAACTATATAATCAAATTTGTAAATTGTAAAATGGAAATTTTAAAACAAGAATTAAAAAATAATAAAACAGAATATATTCATACAATTATATACCATGCCGAAAAATTAAACCAAAGCTACACACCAAAATTAACATTCAATGATATTGCAATAAAAAATATAGAAAACATAAAAGAAATTGCAGAATTAAAATACCATAAAAATGTATCATATGGTATTAATATAACATTGATAATCATTGTAATGGTAGTACTAGCAATCCTAGTAATAATATTAAAGAAAAAAACAACAAAAATAAAAATTGTAAATACAAGAACTCAGGAGAGTTCAAACAGTAACGCTGGGGGAGTTGCGTCGTCAAACGACTCCACCACTTTCAAACCAAAAAAGACAAGTATTTTCTAATTTTTATTCCTCTAAAATGTAAGTTGAATCTTCAGATTCAACTACATACATACATATTAAATTGCAAAATACATAAATAAGGAAATATTCATAAGCAAACATTAAATTCCTTTAAAAATGAAATCAAATGCCACTGTTATTATTCGATATGTTTATTTAAGATATGCCGGGTCGTTGATGCTGAGGAATGTCAAATCAGCACAACGGCTCCAGGTAAATTTAGCATACAAGATTTTTATAAAGAATATGTCAAGTCAGCACAACGGCTCCAGGTAAATTTAGCAAATAAGATTTTTATAAAGAATAAAATAATTATTAATAAACTGGACGGCAAGCCGCACAGTACGGTAAATTAGCCGGAGTTTTATTATTCAAACGAAAGATATGTAATTTCCGATAAATTACATATCATATCGTAATTCGCGCGATGCCGGGTTTGCGAGCGCGCCGCGACATGTTTCGACACGAAGCGATTCACGCGTGCTCTGTTTTTTCTCGGTGTTTACGATTTGTCATTTGTTTAGTTGCATATAGAGGAGCAATAAGCGACGTTTTCTCGTGTTTTATTAAATTTATTCGCTATAGTCTCTGGCAGTGAATTGCATGTAATAACGAGACTGAGTGTACGATTCAGCATGCCAAGAGCGAATTCTTGTTGCAATCCTTTCGGCAAGAAAGGCCACAAGTATGTTATCAAGAATTTTGCTTTAGTGAGTATAAATTGGAATGCGAAATTTTCCAATTTTGTAGGGCAGTACATGTGCAGATCATGTCAAACACAAATTAACAGAGCTTCTAGTGGGAATTTGCCACAAAGCTGCGCATTAACGAATGTAACAAAAGAAAATTCAACTGTCGTACTCGATGAATCGTCAGAAAGTGACTGCGAGGTTGACGATAATGAACGTAAAGATCCAAATTATGAAAATCCCGAAATTCCTCCATTCAAAAAACGGCAATCCACAGATTTTCTATGCGACAATAATCCAAACGAGGAAAATTCTATTGGGGATAATTGGATTAATAATCTAAAAAGAGCAGTTTCTGGAACTTCTTAGAGATGACTTGCTCGCAGTTGTGAAACATGATTTCTTAGCAAAGGCCCAAAGTGCTTATTTTGATCAGATAAAAAATACAGCAAACGAAGGAGAGTTCATAATAACTTTTGATTTTGCTGAAAATTATACATGCCAAGTACAAAATGCCATTCAATCTCAACATTGGGCTAATGTTCAAGCGACGTTGCACCCTTTCGTTATTTACTACAGGGAAAATTCCGTTTTGAAAAATGTGAATTACGTCATCATTTCAGAACATTTACTTCACAATGCAAATGCAGTTCATTTTTTTATTTCGAAACTGATAGCTCATTTAAAAAATGAATTTGGTTCTGACAAAATAAAAAAAAATTTCGTATTTCTCGGACGGCGCTGCTTCGCAGTATAAGAACAAATTTAATTTGATCAATTTGATAAAGCACGAAGAAGACTTTGGCGTCAAAGCTGAATGGCATTTTTTCGCCACTTCCCATGGTAAAAGCGCATGCGACGGCATTGGTGGTACCGTAAAAAGGCATTCCTACAGGTCCTGTTTGCAAGATGAGGACATCACTTCCCCAAAACTCTTATATCAATGGGCAAAAAGTTTTTCAAGAAAATCGAGTTCAGTTATTCCACAATAGAAGAGCACACGACGCATAACAAGATTTTGGAAGCAAGATATCAAATGGCAAAAACTGCAAAAGACCCTCGATCTTATCATTGTTTCTATCCACTTAATGCCGAACTTGCATGCAAAATATATTCTGCTTCAGAAAAATTTGTAACTGCAAGTGTTTTCAAAAAAAGGCTTAATAAAAAATAATGTGGATTATATTATTGAAATAATCATATACACTTTATGTATATTTCAATATAAGCAATAAACAGGAACATGTGTCCGACTTATAACTCGTTTCCAAAGATTATTTTTCAGCGTAACATTGCGCTTACAAAGCTCGTGACACGCGCTTCACGCATTACACATCAGGAGCAAAAACAATATAACTTCGGTTGCGTTGCAAGTTTTCATGTTTTTCTTTTTGTCAATAACGTGTTATAAAATTTACGACAATATTAAATTGAAGCGATATTGTAAATCGATTGAGAAGTTTAAATTATTTCAATTTGTTTATAACAATTGTTTATAACTTTTTTAAATAACGTTTTTCCTGTCAATAAAAAATTGAAATAGGAAGAGAAAGTCATTAACGATAGCTGTTTTAAAAATGAGCAAGATCGATGTTATCGATCCTGAGGAAATAAATAAATTTTAAACTCATGCAAAAAAAGTTTATAACAATAACTTGAAAAATAATTGAAATTTTGGAAAATTGTTCAAGATGTATTTTTTATTTATTGTTGTGAACTGAAAAACGTTTATTCAACGTCAAAAGCTCGACCGTCAAAAAAATGTTGGTACACTTGAGAAATTTTGACTCATTGCTAGTTGTGTTTTTAAATTTTCTTTTGCTTATGTTTATCCTGGGGTCAAATCGTTACATCCATGAACGTATCACTCGTCACGTAAAAGTCTGTATTTCGTATTATGACATACGTGATCGTAGTGCTTATATACGTGATCGTAACGCTTCTATCGTAATCTGGTATGATGACAAACGTGAACGAGTATATAAACGTATCCGTTCGTTCGAATCGTCATTCGAACGCAAATTACCAATCGTAATGGACAAATTTATGGAAATGTGAGCAAATTTTTTTAAATTTTATGTTTTTTATAATTTTTAGTAATAAAGAACACAAATAAGAAACTAATAAATGGAATATCTCATTAAAAATTAAAAAAAAAAAAAATATTTATATGAACAAAATTTTTGTATTTTAGTTGACATTAAAAATAAAATTATTTACAAGGTAAAGGACATATACATTTTTGAATTAAATTTATTAAAGTATACATACATTATTTGGTCTCTTATCGTTTGGTCGATTGCGGTGAGGCGGTTCGCTACTCCGGTGCCCATTTCTTGTGTGTGATAAGAATCGCAATTTTGAGGGTCGTAACTTATTGCAAATTTTATGCAGATTTTATGTAATGCCTCACAAACGTTAGTAAATCTTCCACTTTTGTGGGGTGATACCTTTCTCTCTTGCCAAATCCTAAAATTCTCCACCGTCTTTTTAAGATTCAAATGCTTTGTTCAACGATAATCTACAAAGAAAATTTTGTTAATTAGGATTCATATTTGTTTTTGTTTATACCTAGGCTATTGCTAGAATCTCTTAGCTATCTCCGCACTATTTTTTTATACCCATCACTTTCACTTGAGCTCAAATAAAAAAACAAAGTTGGATATTTAATTAGCTTTTTTTAGTTTATTGAAAATCTCGCAAAAGTTTTGACAGTTCCACATCTATTGTGACCTAAAAATGCGATCCAAAGCAATGTGGAATTTAAAAACTATTGTGAATTGAAAATACATTACGATCCGTTTGCTATCGTATGTCATAATGCCAATCACTGCATACGATTGACGTATCACGTAATTTTCTTTCGTATGTTTGCCGATCCGTGCACGGATGTAACGATTCGACCCCTGCTTACTGTTTTTATTTTCCAACAGAAGAGGTATTGCTAAACATAAATAGGCACACGGTTATTAGCTAGCTATATAATAGGCCGCATTATTTTAGTTAGCGTTAAAGAATTGCGTTATAGAATTGTACAAGTATATGTACATAAACCAGAAATTGTTACATACATATATGCATGGTAAAATTATACTAAATGAACTGAATACGCTCATTTTGGTTTTGTAGGGTATATTCCTGTGTATAGCATGCCTGCTCGTGTTCTTTCAATTCCTCCTTCTTCCAGCTGCTTGGTTTCTTGTGCGTGTTGTTGTTTGTGCCTATATCTGTCTGCGTTTATTCGGGCCTCTGATGTCAACTCCTTCTCTTTGCTTGCAGTTAGTTGTCTTTGGTTTTAGCGTTTTTTGTTTATTTTATGTTGTTTTAGATTCGCGCCCGTTTAATTTGTTAATTTATATTTTGTGTTTAGGTTTCGCGCGCGTTTAATTTGTTGGTATATACTTTTATGTATGTTTTACTGCTGGGTTTCGCGCCCAATGTTTTCCGTATGTATGTATTTTTAGTTTATTTCGACTGTTTACAATTTATACAATTTTCGTTTTGTTGGCACTCACTTTTAAAATGTGTTAATGTTTTTCCTTTTTTGTTTAATTAGGAATTTGAAATTTTTAATTTGTTTTGATATACATATATATACATACATATGTGTATGTATATATAGAAATGCACTATTCTGTTTGTTTCTGTTTTTGTTTCTAATACATAAAATGTTGTTTTTTTTTTGTTTTTTGTTCTGCTTGTTCACTGCACTCTTTTGTTTTTGCACTGCACACTTTTATTTGTTGTTTTTTTATTATTATTATTTACGTAAGTACATATTGTTTTTTTTTTACTTTTTCTGCACTGTTCCTTGTTTTGTTTTATTTTTGTGGTTTGTCTTTCTTTAAAATCTTGTCACCACAATTTGTGTATACACATTTATGTATGTTCATTTCACTGTTTATATGGACATATACATTCGTATTTAATTTTTTTATTTATTTTTATTAATTATCCGAGGTGCCTTTCGGTAAGGCTCGAAGGACAAAGATTAAACGGAGGCAAGAAAAAAGCTCTATTTTATTTTAAATAAGTTAATTTAATTAACTAAGGTAATTTTGCTATTTTATATTTAATTACAAAATCTGTAAAATATTTAATGTACTCGCTACGTGCGAAGGTACGATTAAAACCCACGGCAAGTGAACGAAATAGTACCCGGATGATTTTTTATTCAAAGTTGAGTATAGCGCGCAAGATTGTTCCGATCGATGTGAATATAAGAAGGGTGTCGCGGCGCAGTGAAGAAGCGAATGTCCTGCAGAAAGTTGATGTGCGGATAAATATAGGGCGAATGTTTCGAACGAATTGTATCTGCTTTCCCGCTGTCCATCCTTTTTGATGAGTGGGTGCATAGGTATGGTGAGTTGTGTTGATGTCATCAGCTGTGGTGAATTAAGCTGTCTTATTAGGGTGCGCAAAAATTTGATGTCAGTTTTCCCGGGTAGAGTGGGTGAATGCTTAACTCATTTAAACAAAAGCTTATTTTGAAATTAATTCTTTTGTATTAACTCTTAACAAATTCAATATTATGAAAATTTTGTTTAATCGTATTAAAAGCTCTTTCCTTTCAAATTCCAATCCAGTGGATTCTTTAACCAGCTTTAACTTTTCCGTCTTCGTTCGTACATAATAATTTCATTGTATTAAGGAAGGGATGGGCACATTTTTAGCCCGCAGAGTTAGCAAAGTGCGCACGAGGACTAGATGCGGGGAATATCAGTTTACAGAGGGAAGGGCATAAAAAGTTGCGAAAAAAATCAATTACATTCCTCCGTAACTTAATGTTCATCGCAGAATCATGGATAAATTGATCCGAAACTCCTCTCTTCGCTTTCTGAGAGAGCCCATGATCTCACGGTTTGGTATGGCAATACTGAAAGTTTATGGGCTACGAATCAGGTGACAAGCAAAACAATGAACTGCCAGACAAAAAGCTAGACGAGATTAGTGAGAAATGAAATTTCATTGAACTGTGCGAACATATTTTGGCAAAATAAATGTTTATGTAAATTAAATAATGATTTTGCATTTTAGCATTTATATATGCATGCATTTTCAAAGTGTTTAATTTAGTGTTTTGTATAATTTATTAAATATCCAATCTAATATTTTTCAGCAGTGGCATCATTGGCAAATGTTATAAAAAATGTGGACTTTGACAGCGCTCTCTCGAATCAAAGAGTTTCGGATCAATTTATCCATGGCAGAATGGTTGCGGCAATACCTACATTGTATACAAATTAAAGAGCCGATGTTTACTTCATATCGGAAGTGTACAGTTGTGTGAACAAAAAGAGGTTAACATAATTTGCAGGTTTTAGAGTTTCTCATTAATATGGGAAATTGTAATCACTGGTAAGAAAAAAATTATATGAGTTATACTTGTATCTAAAAACAATTTCATTTAATAAGAAAATAGCACATTTTAAAATTTCACAACACCTTATGGTTGCTCCTATTTTGTTCACACCACTGTACATGTGATAGAACAGTTAATGGTGGGGATGCCAGTTGTAAAAATTCATTTTAGCTGCAATTGGAAAAACTTTTCGCAAGTTGTGGGCAAGTTTCGCATATGCAAGGCAGTTTTATATATCTGCATATATAAAAAAAAGAAAAGATACTTGTGACCATAATATATATTTTGTTTAAACATACTGCAGTTCCATTTAATGAAACTGATCATATAAATGAATTATTTGTGATATTTTCTGTTTGGTTGTTTTACCAAAATATTCAAAGAATTGAGGTTTTTTATACTCTCGCAACAAAGTTGCTAAGGAGAGTATTATAGTTTTGTTCACATAACGGTTGTTTGTAAGTCCTAAAACTAAAAGAGTCAGATATAGGGTTATATATACCAAAGTGATCAGGGTGACGAGTAGAGTTGAAATCCGGATGTCTGTCTGTCCGTCCGTCCGTGCAAGCTGTAACTTGAGTAAAAATTGAGATATCATGATGAAACTTGGTATACGTATTTCTTGGCTCCATAAGAAGGTTAAGTTCGAAGATGGGCAAAATCGGCCAACTGCCACGCCCACAAAATGGTGGAAACCGAAAACCTATAAAGTGTCATAACTAAGCCATAAATAAAGATATTAAAGTGAAATTTGGCACAAAGGATCGCATTAGAGAGGGGCATATTTGGACGTAATTTTTTTGGAAAAGTGGGCGTGGCCCCGCCCCCTACTAAGTTTTTTGTACATATCTCAGAAACTTCTATAGCTATGTCAACCAAACTCTATAAAATCGTTTCTTTCAGGCACTTCCATATACAGTTCAAAAATGGAAGAAATCGAATAATAACCTCGCCCACCACCCATACAAAGGTTATGTTGAAAATCACTAAAAGTGCATTAACCGACTAACAAAAAATGTCAGAAACACTAAATTTTGCGGAAGAAATGGCAGAAAGAAGTTGCGCCCAGGCCTTTTTTAAAAATTAATGCATGTCAATTTCCAGTCAGAAATAATATTCCCAGAGGAGAGAGACTTATTGAAGATAAGCATGAGAGGATATACCAAGGCAGTACAATTTTTTATAAGTATAGGCGGAAGACCATCCAAATCCAATTTGGAAGAAGACTTAATATCACAAATAGCCCTGGCAATATCGTCCTGTGAAAGACACAGTGTGCCAAAATTTATGGATGGGAAGTTATTAGCCGAAAAAGTGGAACTAGTATCAGAATCATCGTGAACATAATTCGATTTGAAAAATTCAGCAAACAAGTTGGAGATTTCGCCAGGAGTGCATGCTGACTTATCACCCCAGCGTAAAGCAGAGGGAATGGCTGAACACTTTCTTCTTGATTTTACAAAGTTCCAAAAGAACTTAGGGTTCGACTTAATTGTAGACTCCGTACTATTAATAAACCTTTTATAGAGAGAGACTTGTCCAATTCATTAAAAAGTTTTGTGTAGTGCTGATTATGAACAAAGGAAACATAAGATTTTGTTGAAGAGAATTTTCTGTAGTATTTATTTCTAAGATTTTCAAACGCTTGAGGTCCTTAGTATACCAAGGCAACTTATATGGTTGCATTTGTTTGAGCGGGATATTATAATGACAAAATTCCTGAATTGACTTCTTAAAA